>NW_012267284.1:3733983-3757717 GCF_000151885.1 Dipodomys ordii
ATGGGAAGGGTAAACAAAGGAGGAGGCTGCAATGCTTGGTAAGAAATGTACGCATTATCCTGCCCATGCAATTGTAACCCCTCTGTACAGTATGTTTACAAATAAAATTAAATTAAATTAAAAAAAATTAATAGACATCCTGGCATATGAAATGATGTATCATTGTGTTTTTGAGTTGTACTTTCTTAATAATTAGTGATGCTGAAAAACATTTTATATACCTACTGGCCACTTGCATGTCTTCCTTTGAGAAGTGTCTATTAAACAATTTTACATTTTTTAACTGAGCCTTCTTTCTTGCTCCTGAGTTGTTGGAGTTCTTTATAGATTTGGAGTATCAATCCTAGATCACATAGTTTGCTTAAGACTTATTCTTGATTTGTTTATGAACATAACCTGGAACCAAGAAGTCTCCGGTAGCATTGCAAGATTGTGCTCAGCTGCTTTGCAGTTTTCCCTGAGATAGTTGGTTTTATATCCTACCTGCCTTATGGGTCCTAAAATATCTAAGTTACAAAACTAGAAGCAAACTTACAGCTGGACTGCTCTTAAAAACCATGTCTTTAAGTTACTTTTCCATTATGAAAATATACTAAAGATTTTAGAAAAGATGGAATGCAAATAATGATTATAGGCACAGAAATGAAAACTACAATTTAAATGACTTTTTGTTGTCCGAGAAAATAAAATTTCTGCCAAGCCAAATGTGGAGAAGAAAGAAAAGGGGGTGTTACATGCACTATGTTAGCTGATGTTCACAGCCAGGGGCATATCCTGGTGCTCTGCTTTCTTTGCTTAAAAACACCTACCTGTCTCTCATCTTAACAGATGAGATTGGTGGCTGAGTTTTCACACAGTGACATGGCAAATGATATGAAGTCTGTTGTTAGTCTTCAAAATTATTTGTGGAAATTAAAGCAAATAGTTTTTATTGAAAAGTCTAGTTTAAATATGATGATCTTTAATTATTTAACATTTCTAACATTTATTCAGTCATATCTTCTTTACTCACGCTACATACCTGGGCACAATGATAAGTACAACATACTAGCTGAGGAGATGGATATCAGTGTATTTATCTAAAGAACAATACACAGTGGTCCTTATTGCCTTGATTAGGGGGAATTGCATAGATCTTAAGTTACCCAAATAATGTATATGTAGAGCACTTACTAGAAGAGATTCTTGTGCTGTCCTTGATGGGATCATTGACACTTCCTTTTGGTATCTTGCAGGTATATCATCCCATCTTTACAGAAGCTTGATGCTGGCTTTTACCGCTGTGTGGTGCGGAACAGGATGGGAGCACTCTTGCAGAGAAAATCCGAAGTTCAAGTCGCGTGTATGTGTACAGTATGTGGGCTTCCAGTGTGAAAGGAAGGAGCACTGCAGTGGGTCCAGCGAGTCAGAGCAACCTCTAACCATTTTAGAAATTGGGGAGTTTGTCTTTGGTTCAGTAAAAGTGGGATGGTTGTTAGAATTGGTGAGGTATGAGTGAGCACTAGCATGGTTGCCCAGATGATGACAGGTGTTATGTTTCCCATCTGAAAAAGCTGAATTTTTCCAACGCAAAGAGGAATAAGATGGCTTCTAGTGTATGAATCAGCTGCTCTTAGCTTCTTTATATTGTAATTCAAATGTTTGTTAAATAAAAATTTATTGTATTTAGATCAAATTTCAAATACTCCTAGTTAGCTCTATCCAATGATAATTTGTTATAGAAAAACATTACACACACATATGCACACACACCTGTGCACACATACTCACACACATATGAAAGAATAATGAAACTCATCATTAACCATTAAAAAGGGGAAAGAAGGAAAGGAGTTAAAGTAGTATATATGAGGTAAAATTGATTCAAAGCACATTATATAGATAGATGTTATAAAAATCACAAAATTCCTTTGTATCATTTATTTTAATAAAAATTAAACAAGCCAGGGATCGGTGCCTCATGCCTATAATCCTGGCTGCTCAAGAAACTAAGATATGAGGATCATGGTTCCAATCCAGCCAGTGCAGGAAAGTCTGTGAGACTCTTAGTTCAAATTAAACACCAGAAAACCAGAAGTGACACTATAGCTAAAATGGTAGAGCACTAGCCTTGAGCAGGAGTTCAGGGACAGTGCCCAGGCCCAGTGTTCAAGATCCATGACTGACCAAGAAATAATAATAATAATAAAAACTAGAAAAAAAAGAACTAACTACTGAACTACGAATGCACATACATATTCCATATCCTAGCTGTTATTAATATTCTAATGAGTTATTCTTTGTTGAACAGATGTAATTTGGAGAAAGAAACTTTTTTCATTGAGATTAGGTGATTACAGTATTGTGGAGTAGTGATAGTTAAAGTCACAAATACATTTTAACCTTTATAAGGAAAATTGTCATTATCATGGTCTATAAAGTTTGTGAACTATGAGCTGAGAAAGAAACTTTTTTAAAGTAACCCAAGAATTATCAGAATGCAGGGAGCTTGAATTTCAGTGTAGGCTTTGGGAGGAAGAAAGTTGAGAACTTGTCCTAGGCATTAGTTGTTTGTTTGTTTTTTAAAAAATACAGAATTGATGAGGAACTCTCATCTTACTTTCTGCTTTATTATATTTTGAATGTACTATCAAAATGTTTCTTTCTAAAGAAGCAAAAAAATATAATGTTTTGAAATTATAAATTATACTTTCATTTGTCCTGAACTTCAGGGAGTTCCTATGTTGGATTGTGCTATTTTAATAATGACAGGATTTGGGCTGGGAAGGTGGCTCAGTGGTAGAGTGCTTGCCTTGCATGCATGAGGCCTTGGGTTCAATTCCTCAGCACCACATAACCAGAAAAAGCCAAAGTGGTGCTATGGCTCAAGTGGTAGAGCACTCACCTTGAGCTGAAGCGCTGAGGGACAGTGCCCAGGCCCAAGTTCAGGTCCCACAACTAACAACAAAAGCCCAGTAATGGCCTGTAACTTCACATTATTATAAAATAATGCCTACCTTCCTTTCTACCATAAGTACTAATGACTGGTCAAGGTTCCAATGCTACCTATAATTTGATGTTTTTTAAGTCACTGGAAAGGCATCAATTTTCCTGAATTGTGATGATGATGAAGTCATCAGCTAAGTCTATCTACAGAATACTCCAGAACTTTTATTCAATAGCTGCAAACATAATAAATAGAGTGCAGATCAATACCTAAGTCATATTTGAATGTGTTCAGGTCCTGGAATTTATTATCATATATTAAGCTGTAATTTACAAAATTGAGTTGGAACTTCTTGCTTAATTATTTTTATCCTGTTCCTATCCTTCATCGCTTTCTTCTTCCCTTTATGATATGCTCCATTTTAAAGTAACATGGACATTTTTCTGATTTGTTTCATTGGTTTGTTTCATGTTTCTCTTTAGTCTTATACTCTTCATATCTAAAATATTTTTAATGAAAAGGCCATAGATAATTAAGCTCTTTTATGGAAAACTCAAACACACATACATTAAAAATGCTGTTTTGCGATCTATATATATACATTTCATCTATATCTGATCATAATAATGACCTTTTATAAAATTTCAGGTTACTTATTCAAAATGTGTCCCTTTATGGCTACATTTCAATGACTGGGTTTTATTCCTCTTTTTATTTTGTATTTTTGGCAAATAGAATATGAACTTAAGGTCTTATCTTTGCTAGACAAGTGATCTACCACTTGAGTCACACTCTTTTATGACCATATTTTAAAAATATTTCTAACTAGTAGAACAGGGACTGTCCCATATTAAGTCAACAGTATGAGGGTGGGTAAGAAGAGAACTCAATAGTCTTCCCAGTGTTACAAAGTATTATTCCCAAACAGTCTTTTAGGGAAACAGTTAACCTAGAAAGAAGAAGAGGAGAACCCATGGGGAGCAAGAGCCAGGAAAGGGGGTAGCTTGAGAGATTTGGTACATGGGAGATGCCCAGAAGTATTTTATAGCAGTTCTTGAGCATACTGCTTCATGAGGCACTGGGAGGCTCTCTGACAGTCTATTTCCATGTTACAATTGGTTGAGAACATGCCCTTGTATTACTGCAGTAAGTCAGGTGGAGTGGCTCTGCTGATGAGCAAGCTGCTGGCCTGTGGTGGATGTGTGGCTTTGCTTCCTGCCTCACTCAAAGCCGGGTTTGCACTTGTCAGCACGGCTGTTCAGCCCCACTTGTCATGTAGTTAAGTATAACGATGTTGCTGACTTTACTGCGAAATATAGTTATTTCCATCTCTGACCCTTCTTCCCCTCAGAAAAAAAGTTGTTTCTGAAACTTAAAAGGTCTCATTTTTCTCTGCAGATATGGGAAATTTCATGGACACAGACCAGAGGAAAACAGTTTCTCCAGGACACGCAGCAGTTCTAAACCTATTGCCCATCACCAGCTGCCCCAGACCTCAAGTGACTTGGTTTAGAGAAGGCCACAAGATTATTCCAAGCAACAGGATGTAAGTTGCTCCCAACCTTAAAGCTTCAGATACAATTAATTACGCCTGCCTGCACCACTTGCATAGTAAGTGAGCCAATTAAGGTTACCAGTGATTTGCAAAGAATTACCAAGTCTAGGAGTCCTTCCTTTATCCTTAAAAAACAGCTGATTTGAGACTGGCTTGGTATTTTGAAGCTGCTCAAGCAAATGACCATGTCCTATTCTTAGTGTGATGCACCCACTGAACCTAAGGCACCTTTCGTACTGCCCCCTTTCATGTCTATTCTTGCTTTTTGTTTAAGTCTACATTTTTAGCTGTCATCATCATCGGAATTGTGTTTAGCCTAATCTTAAGGAAGGGGGTATTTACTTGTACAACTGTGAGTTTTTTTCCCCTCTTCTCACTGAGTCGGGTTTGATACTACTTTCTTTGATGACAAAACAGTAATTACTGCTTATTTCTCTTGATTCTATCATCCTAGTATGATAGTTTTATTTCTTCTTGTCTATTAAGCAGCTCACCCATCTATTGCTGAGTGGTTGCTTTGGGATTGGTTAAGTGATATTTCCAGGTGTTTTTGTCTACCTACATTTCAAATGTTTCCATGTTCAAGATATTTATCTAATGCCAGACAGACTTTCTTCATTTGAAGCTGGAAGTAAGTAAAAAGAACATTTGGTATATACCTTATAACTGGGCATTTTGCAATGTAATTTAAAGGAAATACTGTAGATATAAAGGTTTCAAGGATGAGAAATTCTAAAAGAATCCTGAAATGCTCTCTCTCTCTCTCTCTCTCTATATATATATACATATACACACACACATATGTATATATATATATATAATGAATAGAAGTCAAATAATTTTTGCTGTCAAGTGGTTAGTTACACTTAAATAAAAATTTCTGAAAGGAAAATGATTTTTTAAAAAAACAGGATATGTAAGGCAATTTGCTGAATGGGTTTCTAATGAAATCATGAAAGTACCTGGGACATAAACTCACTCTCTGCCCTAACCAAGCATCTATGCCCTCTCCCGTAAGACACAGTCAACATCTTCCATCTTGAAAACTAAATCTTTCTTGACCTAGACTCTTCTTAAGCTTATTTAAAAGCACATATTTTGTGAGTATGTGTGTGTGTGTGTGTGTGTCTGTGTCTGTGTGTGTATGTGTGTGTGTGTTACTTGAAACAAGGGAAAAATGGAAATATATGTAAAAGCTACATGTTAGATCTCTAGTTAGAAAATGGGATGGATGGCTGCTGTCCTTTTTCCTACATTTTATTAGAAGTTACTTTGATATCCACCTTTATATTGATTCATATCACAACAGACGCCTCTTGAGTTTGGGTGAAACAAAAATGAAGGATCAATACCTCATTCCCTTTGGATGTTGTTAGGCTGAGTAGAGGCATTTAGGACTGCCTGGAAGGCTCCATATTGAGTGCAGTGTGGTGGGTAAAAGTGGAATGAATGTTGCAGGGAAGGGATTGGTAACAGAGATGGAGAAGTAGATTGAACAAGGCTTCCTCTTAAACTCTGGAGCTCTAATATCATGTCAGCAAAACTCACGATGGAAGCATTATTTTAACTTGGTAGCAAATAAGTATATGTTGATTCATTTGTTGAATTGTGGTTCATGAGACATTTATTCAAGAAGCATGAAAGGGTTTCCAATGAAATAACTCTTAATTTCTCTAACAAAATAACTTCATAAGCTTTTTTAAACTTGCAAATTCATGCTAAAGACTGTTTAATTCCTAATGAGCTAATAAAGTAAAGATGCTATTAGAGTTTTAATGTAGTGTCCCATCAAACAAATGGTCTGCTTACAACCGTGAAGCTATTGATAAATCTGTAATCTCAGTGAAATAATGTGGTGATATACCTTTTTTTCTGAAGAGATGAAAGTCTGATTATGGATATTTACACTTGTACAAGGCCCTTTAGTTTTGTATTTTCCACCTCATCATCATCCTACATTTATTAACTACTTGCTATACAAGTTCTCATAAATCAGTATCTGCATAGTTTTTGCTACCAGTTTATATGTCATTCAAAGATATATTGCCTTCTACTCCTGAAAAAGTTTGACTGGACATAGGAGGGCATTTCTGCACTACTCAGCCCAGATGGCTGCAGGCAAATGTCACATACATTAGGTCTGCTCTACACCACTAGTGGTGCCTTTCAAGTCTAGAATGGGTCACAAAGTGTAGCACATAGGACAAATGTCTGTTCCTGCCTCCTGTGTAAGGCCCATTCCCTTACACAACAGGAGAAATGGTTGAAAAACTTCATCTCCCTTCCCCTATTTTTAACATTATGTTGTGACCTTTAACAGGTGAGCTTTTTAAAAGTAAATGATTTTTCATTTTGAACAGAAACAGTAGTTCTAATGATTCCCAACTTGAGAATTTACTTAAACAGCCTATTAATAATCTTAGCGGCCTATTATTTATTGAGTACCTACTTGAAAACATATCTTCCCTAATCCTAATGATTGCCTTCTGAGGCAGACCCAATTAGCTTCTCTGGATCTGATAGCTCTCACTTACCCAGAGGCTGATCGCTAAAAAATGGTGGAGCTGGCATTCAAACCCAGGCTTGCTTATCTATAAGTCCCGTGTTCTCTCTTTGTCAGGCTAGTTCCTCTTGTCTACTTATTTGCTGAACTTTCTTTGTGTTTTTGATCATTTTCTCTATATATTGCTTCAGGCTTTCTTCTCATTGATTTGGAAGACTAGCTTTGAATTTGAAATAACATGGGTTAATTTGAATGTGCTTAGAAGTCATCAGAAATTGACAGTTTGAAAGTAGAATCAATTAGAATTCCTTTGGGTTGGAGGTTGGAGAAATGGAAAGAAGAAGCCATGGATAATTTTTAATTTTTTTTTATCTGATCAACTACTTCCCATTCAGGAGTTACTATTTTCTGAAAGGGCAATTTTAGGAGAAGTAAGTTGTTATATATGAAAGGTGGCTTAATAGTAGTGTCTGCAGTTTCTTTGGGACAAGATTGAGATGTGTATTTCATAGCCAGGTGGAGCCAATGATTAAATAAGGCATGTATCAGACTCAAGGTGAACGAAGAGGTCTAGGTGAAACTTGGTGTGCTTTAATAATAGGATTAGCTCTTGACAAACCCACAAAAGATATGAACCAATAGGCCAAGTCTAAATTCTCCCATTTTGTCTTTTGTCTGCTTGTCACAGAGGTTGATTTGGTTGTCTTTCATAAAAAAGAAATTTTGTCATAGAAAATAACAGAAACCACCCTGCTGGAGAGGACTTTGCAGAAACCTGTTACATCTCCCTGTTGCATCCATGGTGTCGGCAACTGGAAGAAAATGAATGGAGCAGTGGTCTTCTAGAGATTTCAGGGTCCTAATTTCCGGAACTTAAGGAAATGTTAGGGGATATGACAGAGGGGAATTAAGGTTGGTGAATCAACAAGCAACTAACACAAGTAGAAAGACAGGCCAATAGGAAAAGGGCAGTCTTCTGTCTAGTGTAGCCAAGTTTTGCTGCCTATACCCTATTACTGGCATGTGCCTGAATACAGACCGTGAGTCATTTCCAGTGCCTGTGACCTGTACCTTCCAGAGTATAGAGGTCTTGCTCTCCCCAGCTGTTTCTACTCCCCTCTGGGAGGAGAAAGGTTAACCATTCCTCCCATCACATAAGCAGTAGAGGTCACTGCATTCCTTATGACACCCCTTTGCAGTGCTGTTTGCAATGCTTGGACTCTTTAGCCCCATTATCCTAAGACTTATGACTTTACAAAAGAAGAAACTTCAGTTCTTATAATCCTGATTGTTCTACCTTAGGTTAAGTGATTAGGTCCTCTCCATTCATTCACACTCACATAGTCTTCTGCTCGCACCTACCCTCTCCCGTGGGCATTGGCCACCTAAATGTCTTAACTGTTGTGACCTGGCAGTGACAGGGAAGAGCAACAGATCTGAAGAGGAAAAGGCTGTAGACCCAGAAAAATATCTTGGAAGGGCAAATGGTATTTTGAAAGAATTGAGGATACGTTATATTGGGAATTTTGAATAGATAATTATGGGTTTTATTTATCTGAGAAGGGGAAAAACTGCCTGTTTATTTTTCTGTTTTTTTTCTGATTTCAAACAGTTAAATTGCTATCTTTGCATATCAAAGATGAGCATAGCTTTGTCTTACAAATATGGTCTAATTTGAAAATGAAATTCTTGTGTACTATTTTGGCTCAAATATATTTTCTTTGTTTCTTTTCATTTCTCAAATTATGAAATGAGAATCTTGATGCCTTGCAGTGTTTTTCTTACCTCCAGGAGGTAATTTATGCGGCAGTTATCAGATTAGGACGCAAAAACTTGGTCTGTATGGTACCATTCTTTTGCTTAATTGCAGTTTTTTTTGTGCCCAAATTGCATCCTGAAGCCCACCTGACAGGAATGTGGAAGCACAAGTGTTCTTGCATATGGAATATGCAAGTTGGAATAAATTGACAGATTAAATATTTCAAAGCTGCAGCAAGCTCGGCAATGGACTGCTTGCCCATAGGATATGGCCCAGGAGGTACAGGCAGTAAACAGCATCCCAGGTGACCTAGAAGCCTCCATTAACTTATTACCAGCCCATTGCAATTGCTCCAAGAAAGATTTGTTTAAATTAGTGCTGATATTGAAAGTCATGGCTTTAATGCTTTGATGAAGTAGATCTAGTTGTAATAACATTTTTGTAGTGGATTGAGCTTTACAAAATAATGTGCTTTTAAAATGTTCATGTTTCATAGGCATTTTGTGAGTGTTTATAGAGTGTATCCATACATTTGAATGGAACTATATTTAGTATAGGCCAAAGATAAAAGATGTAGGTTCCAGGCCAGCTTCCACTGTAACTCCGACCGTGGTAACGTTATTTTGTCTACTTATGCTTCTGTGTCTTCATGTCAGCTAGGAGGAGGTGGTGTTGCCTATGTCTGCATTGCTCTCCTGTTAACATTAAGCAGTAGTGCTGGAAGGCTCACATTCTCTTTCTCCCTTCTTCCACACAGGCCACAGGTGTTTACTGAGCATTTGGTGCAAGGCACTGTTCAGTCTGCTAAGCCTGAAAAGAGGCTTTGAAAGTGCTGCGATAGAAAAGGCCCAGGGCCACTGTGTATGCAGCTTAATAAGCAGGGTATGTTGGGGGGCGGGGAGCTGGCTGAGAGGAAAAGCGCTGGGAGGGACAGACAAGTACAGAGCTGAGGACAGGCACCTTTAAATTCAGTGTTAAATAAGGTTCTCTATAAGGTGACATTAAAAACAACAAAAACCCCTTTTTCAAATTAGAATTTACACAGAGAATGCAGAGTTGGAACACACAGGTAGGTGGAATTTAGCAGCTGTGCCCTCAGAAGTAATCCCATCCCATCCAGTGAAGACCTCCCACAGCTCCTCCCCAGCTATCCTCCACTATATACAGAATACAATCTGGATTCCTTCCCTCTGTAAGTAGAACAAAATCCAGTCCTGTCCAATGGAGACCTCTCACAGCCCCCACCTCCAGCCACCCTCCACTAAGGTTCCATCCTGTCCAGTGAAGACCCTTTCACCTCCAGCCACCCTCCACTAAGGTTAAGTTCTCCTACTATAGGTTAGTGCATCTTACCTGTTCCAGAAATGAAATAGAATAGAAATCTTTGTGACTGGCTTCATTTACTCAACATGATTTCTGTGATATTCTCAATATGGTATTAATAATAATCATTAACAATTTTTAAGTCCCAGACAATGTTTTGTATGTAATGATTCATTTAATCCTCATAGCAGCCCAATGAGTGGATACTGCTTTACTACTGAGAAGAAAGACTCAGAGAGGTCAACAGTCAGGTAGTGTTAGTGCTGTTGGCATCCTGAATCCACACTTATTCCTTTACAGTGTGTTTTCTTCTCAAGGTAAAGTATAAAGCCAAGAACAGCCAGCCATGCACAGACACAGATGGTAAATATTTTAGGTAGAGGGGCAAGTGCAGTAAGAGTTTGATGGGTTTGCTAAACTGAAGAGTCTATGGTAAGGTGAGAGAAATATTCTGAGAAAGGGACAGACAAGTGGACAGAGAGGCAGCCAAGGCTCTGTAGGCTTCAGAAACTGGAAAGAAATCTGGATTTGATTCTGATACAGTGGGAAGGAATCTAGAAACTGTATTCCTTCTTTATATAGAGGATGGAATTCTGCATGCAGTAGAAAGTGTTTGGAAAGAGGGTCCTCCCCTCCTCTTTCATGAAAAAAAGTAAATCGTGATAAAATATATATATATAACATAAAATCAATATTGAGTGTACATTTTAACTGTGTAAAGCATATCCACATTATTTTGCCACCATCCCTGCCACCCACCTCCAGAACACTTCACTTGGCAAAATAAGAACTCTATACTTGTTCAATACTAACTTCACATCCCTGCAGCTCCACCTCACTTATGATTTCTGTCCCTCTGAAGTTGACAGTATTTTGAGAACATCTTAGATTTATCTGCTGTTATAAGGAATCAGCTGAGGGGTTCCTAAGTACCCCTTAACCAGTTTGCACAAGTGATGAGATCTTACAAAACTGGTGCTGTGTCACAGCCAGAATACTGATGTTGATAGGGTTATGACACAGAACATTTACACCCATTTTATTGCCCCTATTGCTCTTTTATCACCACTACTGCTTTCCCCATGCCTCACCCTCTCCCTAAATCCTAGCAACCACGAATCTGTTTGGGGTTTCAATAATTTTATCATTTCAAGAATGCTATATAAGTAGAATTGTCCATATGTGATGTTTTGGAGCTGGCTTTTCCACTCAGCATTGTTCATCTAAGTTACTGCACATATCAGTAGAGGTTCCTTGTTGTTTTGTAGTGTTTCTTGCTGTGGATGTGCTACAGTTTGTATAATTATTGCCCTGTGAAAGACACCTGGGTTTTTATCCAGTTTGAGAATACAGCTGCTATGAACACTCCTATACATGTTTTTGTAGGAATGTAAGAGTTTATGACTCTGGGATAAATGCCCTAGTGGGATGCATGGAAGTTGTATGTTTAATGTTTTTCCATTTGTTTGTTTTCCAGAATGGCTGTGCTATCTTATATCCTCTCAGCAACATTTACATGACTTCCTTCTCTGCCCCTCACTACCATTTATGGTTGTCCCTATTTAAAAAAAAATCATCCCAATACGTGTTTAATGATATCCTATTGAGGTTTTTAATCTTCATTTTCCTTTATGAAGAATTATGTTGAACATCTTTTCAGACTTCTTGCAGAAAAGTGTATTCATTTATTTATAAAGTCAATTGAACAAGTGAAGTAGTAGATGTTAGGCCAGTCAGCTGAAAATTCAAATTCTTGTTCTGTTAGATACGAGGAAAATACTCAGAAGAAAACACAGAGATGTAACCAAGAGCATCTATGAAAGAAAGGCTGGGATAGAGAGGATAGGACCATGAATAGACACCTGAGATGATTCCAGAAGGAATGGTGAGCACAGGAGATAAACAATGTTGGGAAAGATCATAGCAATGATACCTCACAAAATAATGTATCTTTATGGTCAAGAAGCAGAGTTAACTTCAAGTAGGATAAATGAAAATAAATCTAAATCTATATATACTATAGTATGGAACTAGAAAGACAAAGATCTTAAAAGCAGCCATACATTCAAAAAAACAGGAATAAGACCATAGCTCATGGGAATAATGGGACAGACAATAGAATAAGACCATCAGAAAGAGCTGGGTGCCAGTAGTTCATGTCTGTAATTCTAGATACTTAGGAAGCTGAGACCTGAGGATCATGTTTTGAAGCCAGCCCAGACAGGAAAGTTTGTGGAACACTCATCTCCAATTAGCCACCAAAAAAGCAGCTAGAGAAGCTTTGGCTCAAGAAATATTGTGCCACTTTAGAGGGAAAAAACTAAGGGACAATGTACATGTCATCGTGTGTGTGTGTGTGTATGTGTGTGTGTGTGTGTATGTGTGCGCATGTGCATGTGCATGTACACACAATACCAGAAAGCCCAGGATCTAATTCGTAGAATGCCATACCCAGTCAAGTTAATATGCAGAAACGAGGTTAAAATGAGAGTATTGCACTCAAAACCAGACAGCCTGAAGGCCTCCCAGAACTGTCCCTTTCATCATTTTCCCCCAACACCTGGCAGCTTAGAATTTCACCCAGGGGTGTGCATCTTGCTGTGCTTGTTTTACTTACAGAACAGCAGTGCTGAACCTGGCCTGCTGGAGTATCTGTGAAATTCAGAAGAACATAAAGAGCAAGGAAGTCATATGGCACCCAGTGTCAATAAGATGAACAGAGTGTAGCAGAAGGTACACCCAGTGCTTAGGCTGAGGAGGCTCTGTGTAGTTACTGCCTTACATATGGCTGTGCCTGTCAATGTCTTCTGTGACTCACTATAGACTGGGTAGGAGGAAAGATCCCTACACTAAGGAATTTTCTGGAGCAGACGTATTACCTCTGCCTAGACTGACCCAGTTCCTGTAAAATGTCACTGTTGCATCTCTAAGTTCTGGTCTCTAAAGTATAGAATGGTATTTTGTTATAGATTGTGTCAGCCCAACCACAAGGAGGGGGCAAAGTGAGATTTCCACTGTCAGAGATAATATTATCCTGCAGCAAATTAGTGTCCATCAAAGTGGGTAAGAGGAAGATTGAAAGCATTATATTGCTTTAATGAATAGCATCTGCCTGCTGACTACAATTCCCCAAGCCTGCGCTTTACACCAGAGCCTCACTGTGCATTGTGTGAGGTGCCTGAGACTATGGCTGAGAATTTCATATTTTCTGTCAGACTGTCAGGCAGGGTGATGAAGGGTTACCCCATAAATAATATTAGATCAGGATGTAGTCTGTAGCTAGTAGGAGGCAGGTGTTTAAGTTTGAAGTCTGCATCATCTTGCTGTACCGTTGCAGTAATGGAGGGTCATTCACATCATCTTTTGGAGCTGCTCATTGGCAGCTGCATGTAGGGAATGGAGCACCTATCACTGACTGTGCCTGTGCCAGACAGGGAGACCCTCCTATGCTAGCTAAGCGGACCTGGGAGGAGCTCTTCCAATTACTTGGTTCCATTTGAGTTGGCAGTGCAGTGTTTAACTTTAATGACAAGAGTTTAATATTCTATGTACCAATTTTTCATTTGAAATAAAATACCACTTCATTTTACATGAGCAGATCTGGTGACAATAATGCATTTCTTTACAAATATTAGCCTATTATACATCTTAAGTCAGTTGCACATAATTGCATTTCACCAACTCTACATAATACTTTAATTAAAACTAGGATAATTAAAATACAGTTTTAATGAGCAATAAATTCTGAAGTTGCCAGGCCTGGAGTGTGTTAGTTGAATCATACCTTTCTCTTTTTGAGCCCTTCAATTTGTGTCTGCATTATGCAGTGAAATGGCAACAATCATGGATAGGAGATCTCTTACATGCATGTATAGTGTGTGCTATCAAACGATGTTTCTCTGTGGCTCTCTTAGCTGTCTGTACTTGTCTCATATATCCCTTGATGTAAGGAAAATGTCATCTCTGTCTTTGAAGACTCAAAGACAGAGTGTGATTGTCCAGACTAAGCAGCGACTAGGTATTGAATGAACAGATAAGTATTTCTTTCTTGAAAGAATGAATTGATAATATATGACTTGTTCTAGAGAGATGACATGGAACTTAGTACACTGGACTGAGACTCAATTTTTAGTCTCAGTCCTGACTTGTATCTGTGACCTTGGACAGATGGGTTAACTATTCTCAACAAAGTTGAGAGGTGGGCTGTCTCACATGGAGGCAGTAGTAGTCACTCTACTAACCTCATGGAATTTGGACTGGGAACTGTTATTTGGTGAATAAAATTACAGGTGTGAAAACACATTCTAACCTGTAAAGTAAACGCAGAGTGGTGGCACTATTATCATTACGCCCACCTCTGCTCATTATGCTCACTAATTATAGACATGAGCATTCATTAGTATTCAGAGTCAACTATTCCTCATCTCATTAGGAACTTTATGTTTTTAGATGGTTTTTGCATAATGATTTTTTTCAGCCCTTGGTTAATGGTATCTTGTAATGTGGACTGTATGGAGTTTTGTCTTTTCCATCCTCCTTTCCCCTTCCCCTTCCCTTTTACCCCATTGCAGTGTCCTTGGGAATTCTAGGCTCATCTTGACATCAGCTGGGTAATTAGTAAGGCATCACAACTGTGCATCTCATGTACAATTCATTCCACAGGCAAATGTAAGTGACTTAAATACAAGCTGCTACTTGTTTAGATTTTCAGTGACATGCTACCTTTCCCCAATTCTTCATTCCTTTCTTCATTTAGAAAGTGTATAATTATGCTCAGGTTATTCCAGAGAGTTAACTCTGGAAACACCAACTCCCCAAATATGCTTTAATGGAGGCCAAAGAGCAATTCTTGGGAACCAGTGGCTCACGTCTGTAATCCTAGCTACTCACGAGGCTGAGTTCTGAGGATCACAGTTCAAAGCCAGCCTGGGCAGGAAAGACTGTGAGATTCTTACCTCCAATTAACCACCAGAAAACTGGAAGTTGAACTATAGCCCAAAGTTATAGCGCTCTAGTCTTGAGCAAAAGAGCTCAGGAATAGTACCCAGGTCCTTAGTTCAAGCCCCATGACAAAAGGAAAAAAAGGAAGGAAGGAAGGAAGGAAGGAAGGAAGGAAAGAGGAAGACTTTGCAATGGTATTTCAGTTGTACCAAGATATGATGCCTGTCATTTATTCATCCATAAACAGCCAAGGTCACTGGGCTCTATGATGATGGCTGTGATCTCACCTGGCCTTATCCCAGGGACTTTGAAAAATATTAGGTATTAGTGTTAAGTTCACTTGTATAAATGAGGAGGAGAGAAGCTTCTGTCATCCCTCTAGAAGGACCCTAGAGAGGAAGAGCTATACTCTTTTCCAACACTAGAGTATAGGTACTCTTCAGGGTTGTTACCATGAGGTCATGGAGAGGCTACTGAGGCACAGGGAGGGTAGAGTGTTTAGCAGATGACAGCCACTTGAAGTTTGCTGGAGGAGCTGGTAAAACCTTGGCAATATCTACCCAGGGTGCATGCACTCTGGGTAGTATAAGAGTTCTTAGAAGTGATGAGTATCACTGTCTGAAAGAGAAAGGGAAATGTGTGGAACACAGGACAGAGTGAGGAATACACTCAATGGGGGTGTCAATGAGCTTGAAAAGCATTTATCCTCTGTCATTTTCTGATTCCTAGCAGGCCCCACTGAATACATGACACAAACAGTAGAGTGGGGTCTAACCAGTCCAGTGAATGCCTGACATAAAGACAGTTTGCCCATTGTTTGTGTGTAGGACTGCCGCAACGAGTGGAGGGAGCTGCTGTCCTTAGTAGAATGGTATCTCTAGAAGCAGGGGCCAGCAATGTGTGGCCTATGCAAATGATGTAGAGGCACTTGTTTTCCTTATCTTTCTGCAGGCCTGCTCTCAGTCTTCCTGGCATGCTAGTAAACAGAGGAAAGCTTATCACACCATTTTTATAGATGACAGCATGGAAGAAAAAGTAGCTAAGTGATTTAAAATCAAATAATATATCTATGGTGGAACTGAGGATGGACTTGAGTTATAACTTCCTGGTTATTTTTGTGATTGTTCCTGAAAAAGTTGGTCTCTCATGAAGCTGGTGATAGATAGGGCCAGAGTGGCCCTGGGTTTGGCAATTTGCCCCATGAAGCCATATGCAGCCCTTCTCAGAGGCAGGCCTCTGAGCTCTGGGAGGCTCTTGTTCTCCATAAAAGTCAGGGATAGTAAGGTGGTGCTAACCTCATAAGAGTTGTTTTTAGGTGTGCAAAATAAATATCATTACAGGTTCACACCTGTAATCCTAGTTATTCAGTAGACTGAGATCTGAAGATCATGGTTTGAAGCCAGCCTGGGCAGGAAAGTCCATGAGATTCTTATCTCTAATTGACTACCAAAGAGCCAGAAGTGAAGGTGTGGCTCAATGGAAGAGTGCTATCCTTGAGCAAAAAGCTCAGGGACAGCATCCAGGCCCAGAATTCAAGACCCAGGACCTACAATTAAACAAACAAATAAATGATCACAGTAGGTATGAGAACCTTTGTGATTACAAAGTGTTGTCTCTGCCTAATATTGAAACACTTTTTCTCTTGAAGACTGACTTTTTGCTATAGTCGAAGGATGCAACAAAGATCTAGAATATCTGCTTCCAAGTGACAGCCCTTGGTATCAAGGTCTGCACTCAGTTGGTTAGTGAGTTTGGTGTTAGACTCTGCAAATAAAAAGATTAGTAAAATGACTCTAGCTCCCCAGGGCTCACAACCTGATGAATGGGCTATAACCATCTCTTCATACTTCATCTCATGTGGTCTTTCCTTTTTGTAATAAGAGCTTACTTCAGATGTAATCCATCTTTTATAAAACTTACCTTGTAAAACATCTGATTCAGTAGTTTTAGCATGTCCGTGGGGCCATGGAACTATGCCACTATCACTTACCATCACCCCCAAAAAATCCTATAACCATTTTGGTCCTCCTTAATCTTTCTCCCCTGGCTCTAGCAACCACTAATTTTTCTATCTCCATGAATTTTTATGTTCTGGACACTTAATGACAAAGAAATGGTATACCATCATATATATCTTTTAAAGACTAAGCCAAAGCCCAGCAAAGAAAATGTACCAGAAATGGGTACTTGCAAGAGGGGTAGGAGGGGCTGAAAGGAGAGGGGGAAAAGGGGAGAATGTAGGAAGGAATTCTTCATACTTACCACAGAATTGAGAATTATAAAGGAAGGGTCAGTTGAAGGGGGGTGAAGATGTTGAAGTGTGACACAGGGCAAGATGCATTGTATGAATAAACTGCTTTGTTAAATTACAAAACATTCAATATATAATCTAAAATTAAGTAAAGGAAAAGGATGAGTTGTGAGGGTGGAGGAAAATGTTGAAAGGGGTGACATTAATCAAGGTATACTGTATTCGTAAACATTCAATGAATGGCAACTCCTTTGTACAACTACTTAAAAATACTTTAAAAAATGAAAAGAGAGCATGTAGGAAGATATTGTGAATATCATTGAAAAGGGTGTCTGCAGGCTAGATAAAGCAGAGCGGGAGAAATGGAGGAGAAAAGGCACCTTAAAGTAAAAGGTCAAAGATAGAGTCAAAGGTCTCATTGATGGATGGATCCTCTTTTTCTGGACTTGAGTTTGGATACATATTTACTGAAGTGAGAGCAGCTGGGTTTAAATTGTTTGGGATGTTTATGAAACATCTTGACAGAAATATCAGTGAGATGTTTGTATATACATAAGCATGGAACTTATAGGGAAGACAGGGCTAAAGATACAATGATGGGATGGACCCCTTAGTCTCCACATGATATCTGAACCTCTGTGAATAAATTAGCTCTTTCGGGGAGAGAGATACAAGAGAGCAAAGATAAGAAGCAAGCTCTGAGGGATTACCACCTTTTAGAGAGGGTGAAGATGTAAGATGGCACGGAACACAGAGGATGGCCACAAAGTACACTATTCCCTGGATTCTAGCCTGAAAGTAGATTGAGTCAACAAAATGTGAATTCTTGTACAAAATGGATATTTTTAAAAAAGTGACAAAGCACAGACACCACATGGCAAGTGTAAGGAAAAAAAGTGAGAAACAGGCAGTGGGGAGGCTGTCTTTTTATAGCTCTCCATCACCTTGGGGTGAAAACTGTTCATAATGGGCTCAGCTCCACAGCCTTGTTGGGAAAAGGTCCAGTTTTTCTCTCCATGTAGCTGTAAATTGGAAGGCCCCTGGGAAAAATGTGCTGTGGACAGATTAGAAAGTTGAGGATCCAGCAGCCATAGTGGCATGGTTCATGCTTCACTCAGTATGAGTTTTCTTCATGTTTTAGTATTTGGTCTTTTTTGTAGCTAATGGAATGGCACTGTTTTACCTTGGAAGGTTATAAATGAGAAGGCATCCTGAGAACTTATTTATCTTTGAGAGCATGAATCCTTCCTTCTTGACTTGCCCATTCATTATTAGATGAGGTAAAATATTACATCTTAGAGATAAATTATGGCTTTTAGTGATATGTGCAATGTATATACTTCATTTTATAGTCAAGGATCCACATTTTAATGCATAAAACAATTTTGAGAATTAGGTAAGCTGAGTAATTGTGGATTTTCAGAAGTCTTTCTGTTTGTAGTCATTTTACCACTTATCTTTTATGCACTGGGAAACCATTATTGCCTAACATAGTGATTTAGATTACATCTACCTCCACTTCGTAGTATTTGATATTCTACCTGAAAACTTGCTTCATGCCAAATATTTTTAATTTTGTTTGGTGGTGCTGAGGTTTGAACTCATGACCTCATGTTTGCCATGTAAGCACTTAACCATTTGAGCCATACCACCAGCCCCTTTTTGTATTGATTACTTTTAAGATGGGCCTCACTTTATGCCTAGGCCCACCTGACTATCATCCTCCTCTTTATGCTTTCCATGTTGCTGGGATGACAAGTGTATGCCACCACACTTGGCCAGTATGCTTGCCTGGTAGCTTGGGAGACAATCTCTTTTCAGCCATTTTTTTAAGATTGAGTCTATAAAACTTTTTGGGCTTTTTTTTTTTTTTTTTTCAGTCATGGGGCTTGAAATCTGGGCTTGGGTGCTGTCCCTCAGCTCTTCAGCTCAATGCAAGCACTCTACCACTTGAACTAGAATGCCACTTCTGGTTTTCTGGTAGTTTATTGGAGATAAGAGTTTCATGGTCTTTCCTGCCCGGGCTGGCTTTGAACCATGATCCTCAGATCTCAGCCTCCTGAGTAGCTAGGATTACAGGCATAAGCCACCAGCGCCCGGCTTTGGGCTTTTTTCTTTTGTTCTGTTTTTGACCTGGCTATCTTCTACCCATGATGCCCTGACTTCCACCTCTCAATGAATTAGCATTTCAGGCTCAAGCTACCAGCTCGAGAACTCAACAAATATTTTGAACAAACAAATTCACTGTCAATTTTATTAACTTTTTAATTATATTTAAATGCATGTGTGCAAAGAAGTCAGTCTGGTTTGAAGCTGCTGTACATGGATCACCATAACTGAGTTAAACTTTAGTTACATTTAAGAAATGTATCTGTGAAAATGAATGCAAAATAGTACTTGAATTAATTAAAATTAGAGAAAAAGGAGGAAATGGCAACCTGCCGTTGGCTTATCTCTGATCCTTGGTTGTGAGTGGAATGTTTAGTTATTTAGTGCCTGGCCTTCATCTAATGTATGCTATATGAATTTAAATAAATCGTAAATGCCCTGGATATGATTTAGTCATTTCTTTGATCTAGTGATGAAGTAAGGGATTGCAGCAATCATGGAATTTTTTTTTTTGGTCTGGTTGTGGGGCCTGAACTCTGGGTCTGGGTGCTGTCTCTCAGCTCTTCAGCTCAAGACTAGTGCTTTACCACTTGAGCCACAGCACCACTTCTGTTTTTTTTCTTTTTTGTTTATGTGGTGCTGAAGAATCGAACCCAGAGCAAGGCAAGCGCTTTACCACTGAGCCACCTTCTCAGCCCTCATGGAATTTTTTTAAAGCATCAACTTATTAAATTTTTTTAAATTCTAAAATGTCCTTAATTAACATTTTCTTATCATCTACTATCTTCTTACCATCTTTTGGAGTAGATAATAGATTTAAAAAAACCTTCATAGAGAGTGCAAAATGCTAAATAAGAAAGTGAAGTTGGAACTCAGATGCTCCAGGTTCAGATTCTGGCTCTGACATGTGATAGTCCTGTGATACTAGGAAAGACACTCATCTCCTGTATCATTATAATACTTGTCTCAGGGCAGTTTGGGGGGTTATCTATTGAAGCACAAGGAAATCTGAGGCCTTAGGCAAGTTCCTTGACCATCAGAAGACCATCATATCTGCTAATACTTTTATTATTTCCATAATTCTCCTTCCCCCAGAGGGAAACTTCAGTTTCCCACAGTCACATCTGTTCCAAAGATATTAAATAGAAATTCTAGAAGTAAACAGTAAGTTTAAGTTACATGCTGTCTGAATCATGTGATGAAATCTCATGCCATCCTGTCCAGGATAGGAGTCACCCCTTTTGTCCTGTGTATCCATGCTGTATTTTCCATTTGACTATTAGGCCCTCATCTTGGTTGTTAGATCAACTGCTGCAGTGTCTTAGGCTTGTGTTCACATAAGCATTTTTTCCTTAGTAATGGCCCAAAGTTCAAGAGCAGTGATGCGATGCGGGTACTTGTGCATAAAGCATGAGAGAACAGAATCACCCTGGTACTGTGTGATACCACTACAGGGCACATAAAGAACACATGGCATGCATCAGGCTTATGTCTGGCATCCACTGCAGTGTGTGTGTGTGTGTGTGTGTGTGTGTGTGTGTGTGTGTGTGTGTGTGTGTGTGTGTGTGTGTGTGTGTGTGTGTGTGTGTGAATCTTGGTGAATATCCTCTACAGTAAGGGAGCGTTGCTGTTTTACTACTTCAGTGTTTCAATCCACAAGAGACACTCGTTCTATTAATTCTCTTAGTGTTGATTCAAGGAAATCTTACAAAGCAAACTTGCATTTTGTCTGTCTGATTATTTTCATACCATCTGGAGGCAAGAAAATTATTTCCTTAATCTTTTATGTGAACAAGAGCCCAACTTCTTAATAGTACTAGGTAAAGTGGAGCTGAAGAAGCAGCAGTGAGATCAATGCTGTGAGCTGTAGGTTGTACAAGTTTCAAAGGCATCATCTAAACACATCAGGCTTTGTGTCTTCAAAGACACCATCTTTAGTGACTGACAGTGCAGAGCAGAAGAATGTTTCAGGAACTTGAAGCCAGGATAGATCTGTTCCTAGTTCTCTATGGACAGATTCCATTTGTGCATTTCAAGACAAAGAAGGTACTGAAGAGTCAGATAGACTTCCTTGTGGCATTGAGAAAATAAAGGTGTTAACAAGGGCTGCTGCAGAGAGGGTTCAGAGCTGGAAAAAAAAAAAGGAATACAACATAACTGCCAGGTATTCAGCTTTCTGTGTGCTCCAAATGTCTCTCAGGTATACAGCTTTTACACAGTGTTTACTATAGTCACATGATATGTATGTAACCATGACTGTCTGCATAGAGGTGTGTGTGTGAGAGAGAGACAGCAGGCATATGCACCTGGTTTCATTGTGGACTTCAAAGGGATGCATAATTAAATTATTTTGTCTATTCTTTAAAATCTATTAAAAGGATAAAAGGCTGTGACTTATATCTATGTTTCAAGTGGGTAAAATTGTAATACTCACTTGTAGAGTAAGACTTGTATTGATAATTAAGTATTCAACATCAGAGAAATGAACCTGTTTTTTACTTCAAATGGGGTAATTTTCAGTAGAGTATAAGAAACCAAAGCTTATTTAATGCTTATATTTTGATTTTGAGCTGTTTTTATCTCTATTTGGACTGTCTCTGTTCTCTGTTTTAGCACTGAAGATCCCTTCAGCCTCTGGGCAAACCATAACAGTTGGCCATCCTCCTTGTTTATAGCTCCCATGGGGATAAAACTTGTCCTAGTATAATCATGCTTTTTCCTTACTAGCATCAAAGATTCTACATGTAAAAGGAAGTATGGAAAGTAGGAAAGTAAATCCAAGATTAGCTAACTATCCTGTAAATACTAAGCAAGGCAGAAATAATTCATGAACAGAACTGGATTTATTTACAAAGTATTTTTCTTAGTAATGTGTCATTGTCGCTACAGGAAGAACTTCACATGCATCCACAGAATGTGGGGCTTATAAATTTGGTAAGCATTGACTCTAAGCTCTTCCCTGACCCCTAGCATCTCATTTTGGTCTCACACTTTTTTTACACGCATTCTCCCTTGCATGTTCTGCTTTTATTCCCCTTGGAATGACCTTCAGTACTTGTTGAAACATAACCTGTTGAAATTGGCTCAGGGAGCATCTCTCAGCTTGCTGCAGGGAGAGATTTTTCTTTCTTCTGGGTGGAATGCTTGACAAAAACACACATGCCTTGAAGGGAGTGTAAAATATGAAGCAAGTCAGAGGTAACAGTGAGCTACGTCACCATTACCAAGGCTTCTCCTTGTCAGAGCAATTGTTCTAACATAAAATGCCAGGCTATTAATTCCACTGCCTTTACTTGGCCCCCCCAGCTCAGGGCAGCTCCAGCTAAACTGCATTTGTGCTATGAGACAGTCTAATGGGAAATTCTAATGTGTATCTGAACCCCATATGTGTATTTTCATCCAGATATCCTACAGCCTTTTGTGCCGTGCTTATAAATATGGAAAATAGAAGTGATATGATAGAGCTTTTGATGTGCTTTGAAATCTGCATGAGTTCTAACAATGTGGCCTGCTGCTGTGGATAGATATACAAGTCTAGATATGACCCAGGTCCCCAGCAGGATGATGAAGACCTTTATAACTTCGATTGGTTTTGTTTTTTAACTGAAAGATCTTTGAATTTGTGTGAAAATAGAGAAATAAATTCATGGCATAAATGTCTAAGAGTGTCTTTCCTGGACTCGTGACTGCACGTGTGGCAGTCCCCTGGGTGCATCCACAGTCACCTCCACCTTCCCCTCACCTTATAGTAATAGCTCATTCTCCTAGTCCCCACCTACTTTCCATCTGATGGCTGGACCTACTGAAATTTTAAGACCAATCTTACAAGTTCAATTTAACATCAGAGAAAATCCACATGAGTCTTATATGTCAATTAAAATAATGCAGAATCCTGCCTTTATTGCATCTCCAAATCTCTTGTACCTTAAATCCAGGCAGAATAAAATTGTTTTTCTTTGTCTTTCTCTTTGCTGGTCCTGGGGCTCAAAACTCAGGGCCTGGGCACTGTCCCTAAGCCGCTTTGTGCTCAAGGCTAGCACTCTACCCTTGAGCCACTGTGCCACTCAGTTTTTTCTGAGTAGTTTATTAGAGATAAGAGTTTCATGGACAAATAGCTGGGCTGGCTTTGACCCTCAATCCTCAGATCTCAGCCTTCTAAGTAGTTAGGATAACAGGAACCAGCGAGTGCCAAGCTCAGAATGAAATTGCTTGACATCTGGGACTTGACTCTTTTTACTTTTTTTTTTTTAATTGTGAAAATACTGTACAGAAGCGTTACAATTACATGGGCAAGATAATGAGTACATTTCTTATCAAGCATTGTAGCCTCCTCCTTTGTTTCCCCTTCCCACCCCTTCCCATCCTCC
>NW_012267284.1:3758082-3833649 GCF_000151885.1 Dipodomys ordii
CAAATAAGGGAAACCATGGGACCTATGTTTCTTTGTGCCTGGCTTACTTCACTTAATATATTTTTTTCCAAGCTCTTTTTACTTTTATATCTGGTAGAGATGACAAAACATCACTGATGCTAATACTCAGAATATTTGTTAGTTGGATGAGTGGAGGTTTGTCTTATGCTTGCTAAGTTAGTAAATATTTTTCCCTTGAAGGAAGGAAGAACAAAGTGCTTGGCTGCAAGCACTGGTGGTAGTGTGCTCTTGTGAATTACAGTTCCTGGAGCTCATTCTTGGAGCTTGCTCTCCACTGCTAGTGTTCTGGCAGTCTGCAGCTTTTGCTTAGCACCACCCCCACCCCAAAGTAGTAAACATCTTATTAACCTTTGAAAGCTCTTTTTCATATGAATCTGTTTGTTACAACACATTATTGGCAATAAAAAATATGAGACAGCCCATGCTGACTTATTCCTTTTCTATTAGGGTCTTGCAGCATGGAAATGAGAGCTCAACACCTCACTCTCCCTCCTGTCTATGTGGGTTGTGGTTTGTGAGCCATGCTGCATGGCACAATTGCATCTCACTTTCCGGAACTCAGGAGTGAAGTGGCTTTTTCATTTACTTATCCTTTTAAGGACATGTTTTGTTTGTTTGGATGCTCTTATAGTGTTAGAAATTTTATGATAAGGACTTGTTTTTTTTCCATTAAGAGCTCCTAGAAGAAAAATAAATGGTAAAAGAAATAAAATTCCACTGAATTATGACATAAGCAATTTCTTGTGCATATCTCTTTACCGTGCTAGATGATTCTGACCTAACTGTAGTTAATTCTCACTTGAGAAATATATATCCCTGAAGTTTTTTATAACTATATTATCACAAACACATCTTTGTTCATAGAATTCTGCAACTTCTACTTATTTTGTTAACACAATAGCATCCTTTCTTTTTTATGTAATTTGTAGGACAACAGTTAGACCTACCATAAATTTTTAAGTCTATATTTTGAAAAGGTAGAGCTAAGTGAAAAGCTATACATGAATAGCTGGCTCACAGGAAAGACAAGTTCAAGTATCATTGATAGCCCTGAAAGGGGCATACTCTGTTTTGTATAAATAAAAGACCTTCGAGGTTTAATTGTCCCACAGGTTTTCCTCCATTACTCTTTGTTGAGCTAAGATATGAAGGTGCACTACATTGAATTGCTAACAATCAATGCACATGAAAGTGAAGTCTCTTCTCTGTTTACCTCAAACTAATTTTAGCTCAGAAAAAGTCTATGGAAAAATATAATGCATAATTTTGAGAAAATTACCAATATTACTTTCTAATCTGTCTCTGTTTTCCCTTCAAAATCTCTACGTATTTTAATTATTGACTCATAGTTTAGCAAATGAGCCATTGTCTTTGTTTGCCCTCTGCTACTGTAACAGTATACCACAGCATACCACTATAAACAACACAGGTTTCCTTGACTTGTGATTCTAGCAACTGGTAAGTCCACAATGTCTTTTTGCTGTCATAACATGGCAGAAGGGCAAGCATGCCCACATGAAGCAGAGAGAAAATAATCCTGCCAGGCCTCCTCCTTTCTGGAGGAATTTGTTCCCTCCCAAGGACATCAAGCTATCCTTGGGAACTGACAGAGCCTCATCAACTCATCACCTCTGAGAGAGCCCACCTCTGAACACTTACAACAGCATAGGTTTCAGAGGGACATTGAAACCTTAGTACCAACAGCCACCTGAAAACAGGTTCCTGTGAAGTCAAGTTCTTCTCCAACCCAGCTACTGTTAAATGTCCTTAACCTCACCTAACCTCCCAACATTTTCCCAGGCACAGATTCCTAAACTTGATTCTTTCCACCCCAGTTTCTTTCCCCAGGGTACATTTACTATCAATCCTGGATTTTTGTCTCTGGCAAGGAAGGTGAGCCTCAATTGTGAAATATACATAAATGCACAAAGCAGTATACAACAAGTGTGCAGATGAAAAAAGGATTATAATGCAAACATCATTATAGCTGCTTTCTTTCTGCCATTGAGCACCACCTGGAAAAACCCTGGCTTCTCCTCTCCAGGAAGATCCTGCCTTCATGGCAATACGTTCTTTGTAGTTGTAATGCTTCATGTCTGTGCTGTTTCTTGAGTTTTAACATGAAAGAGATCAAACAGAACGTCTTTTTTCATGTCGTGTTTCTCTAGTTCAGTGTGAGATTTTTGAGGTTCATCCATATTGTTGTCACTGAATTTTATTCATATTTGCTGCTGTACAGTTGTCTGCTGTATGATATATGCCATAGTTCATGTTTCTCGGGCTAATGGGTGTTGATCTTATTTGCTATTATGGCTCTGATGGATATCTGTAAATATTCTTTCACATGCTTTTTTGGCTCATGGAGTCACGGGACATTAGGGAATGTCAGTTTGCAGCTTTGCTAGATGCTTGGCTGTTTTAAAAGAGAATAAAACAATTTGCATCCTTACCATCATCATAGTATTGTCTGATAAATACTTGACATTGTCAGATTTTTACATTTTTGTCAGTCTAGCAGGCATTTATTCACATTCTACTATTATTCTAATTGGTATTTCCCTGTTTCATATGATGTTTAGTTTGTTTTTATACATGCAAATTTGGTCAGCTGTGTTTCTTCTCTTGGGAAGTATGTACTTAATCTT
This sequence comes from Dipodomys ordii, assembly GCF_000151885.1. Taxonomy (NCBI): domain Eukaryota; kingdom Metazoa; phylum Chordata; class Mammalia; order Rodentia; family Heteromyidae; genus Dipodomys; species Dipodomys ordii. The sequence goes on from NW_012267284.1 coordinate 3,760,749, forward strand.
CAGATATTTTGCCATTTTCTCTACTAGGTCATCCCTCTCTTTCTTACTGATTTATAGGAGTTTCTTATACACACTGAGCAAAACCCATTACATATTCTGTTGCTCAGATTATATTTTCTAATCTTCATGGTTTTCCCTTTGCAGTCCTCATCAGAGCTCTTAAAACATCTGTCCTGAGTTGTGTTTCAATGTGGAGAGAGACCATCTCATCAGGGAAGATCAGTGGCTCTTAGAGTGACTTCACCACATATAGAATCCGGTCCTCGCTTCTGCACATCGCAAGAGAGGGTTGGTCTACTTGAATCTTTAGACTGTGTCCTACTCAGAGGATTGATTTCTGTGTAGCATGAGTAGTAATATTTGACACTGACTGGGGGCTCATATCTACTCTCCCCAGTTTCTGATTACGTGGAAGCCATGTTGCTATTACAGAACTACTTTTGCTACAGACAGAAGGAACCAGACTATTTAAAAAATGGCTACTTTAAGCCCTATCAACTAGACCTTTTTTCTTGTCTTTGAACAATCAACCTGGAGGTCTTTTATGCACCCAATCTAATTTCTTTTTTCTTTCTTAGACATAGCCAAATCTTTGTTTCTTGACTTTGTTTTTCTCAGGCACATGCCTGATACCACCTCTCACCCTCCTGTCCCCACCCTACCCCTGTATTGACCCCCATCAGGCTCATTAATTACTTAGCTTTAACTTCTGTGAGTCTGGAAGCCCCCTCATTTTCACGTTGTTATACATGTCTCCTTGCTTTACCAGCTCCCTCTCTCCACACACATGCACCCTTCTTACCTTATCCTGTCCCAACATTTCTCTCTCTTATCTGCTGTAACAAGTTTTGTGGTTTTAGGAAGGTGAGCCACTTGCTATTTTTGAAAAACATCTTGTGATTTCTTATTCTTTGCCTTTGGTTGATTATCTTAAGTCTCTGTCTTGGTTGTCCTGTTACTGGACCATTAAATTTATAACTTTAAAGAAATCTTATCTGCCGGGTGCTGGTGGCTCACGCCTGTGATCCTAGCTACTCTGGAGGTTGAGATCTGAGGATCGCAGTTCAAAGCCAGCCCAGGCAAGAGAGACCGTGAGACTCCTATCTCCAATAAACCACCAGAAAACTGGAAGTGACGCTGTAGCTCAAGTGGTAGAGCGCTTGCTTTGAGCTGAAGAGCTGAGGGGCAGCGCCCAGGCCCAGAGTTCAAGCCCCACAACCGACCAAAAAAAAAGAAATCTTATCTAATGGCATATACTGAACCTTCCAGCCCATTCCTCCTTCTCTGGGCAATGCCTTGCTATCACTTTGCCTGGTGAAAGGTAAAAATCTGTGGGCCGTGTTTGAACCACATGAGGCCTTCCTCTGGTGACAGTTGGTTGAAGAGCAGAAGTGACAGAGGAATTAATCCAGTTGGTTGAAGAGCAGAAGTGACAGAGGAATTAATCCATAATCACTAATGACTCGGAATCTCTAAAAGAACATACTTTAAGAAACCAGAGCCTATAGAATTATTTCCTTAAAAAAAAAACTTGAATTATCTTGAATTATGCAACACCTGACATTACAGAGCTGCAGAAGAGAAACAAAAGGAGTTCTACAGTGTGAAAGCATTGGAGATGATCACAAGTTGCAAGAGACAGACAGAGGAAAGTTGCCCAGTCCCACAAGTTAAGCAGTCTATGCTTGGTCCCATGCCCTCTGGGATAGAGTTGTATTCATTTCCAGGAGCTCTAGTCTCCTCATGTTCTACACATGATGGTAAGTCTGTGAGCTCACATGGAAACAAACTTCCTCTTGGACTCTTCCCATCCCTTACATTCTCTTTTCAAAGGTATCTTGCCTCTGCCTCTTTTTAAAAATAGATAATGCACAAAACTAACTTTTTTTGGTGGAACTGCAGTTTATACTTGGAAACTCATAGTTACTTAGTAGGTGCTTTACTAAAAAATGCTGGAGCATTTTTTGATGATGTCTCTTTTTTACATAAGGTTTTGCTTTCTCTGGCATACAATAGGCCAGGACCTGCCTATCTTAGGCATCTAGTAATGACTAGAATAACTGGCACACACCATGATCTCCAATTCTCAGTTGGGAAGGAATCTCATAGACCTTTCTGTCTAGGCTGGCCTTGAGCCTTGATCATCCCAGTCTTAGTATCCCAAGTAGCTAAGATTACCGACATGAGTCACCAGCATCTGGCTTATCTTTTTTGAATTTTGTCAGAATTTGAATTTTTGATAGGGGAAAAACAAAGGAGGGATTAACAGTGCTCGATAGGAAATGTACTCATTACCTTACTCATGTAACTGTAACCCCTCTGTATCTTTGCAATAAAAATACATATTAAAAAACCTTTCTCTTCCATCCCCCAATCAAGATATAAAGTATCCCCCCAGCATCCTTTGTGATCCTCCCCAAACCCCCAGTATTTGCATTGGCATTACTAGTGTCAACTTTTTCGTGGTTGCATAAATGAAATGAGATTAAGCATATAAAGGGGTAGCAGAATGCTGGCATTTAGTAAAACCCCAAGTATCAGGTAATCTCTGCCTATTGTGAACTGGAATTCCCACTGGCCCTTGCTTGGTGCAGGATGCTCTCTTCATTGCACCTGGTCAGTGCGGACTCTTCCTTTTGTTCTAAGAGGACCTTTCAGCCTGGGTGACAGACCAGATTTCTGTTTCTTGTAGATAAGTTAACACTGACTAATTCATTCCATATGTCCTATTTTACTGTTGGTTTATGAAATAAATTATGTGGCTATTCCTCAGTACTCATTTCAAAGTAACTTTCTCTAACAGATCTTCCCTGTGTTCACAGCTTGGTCCTCTTGTATTTGTTTTTTGGCACAATCTGAATTTTTCTTTACAGAAATTGTCACAGTTATAATTAAAATAGGTGAATATGTAGCCAATTTCTGGAGGCATGTTTCACCTGCTAAACCCATAGTTCTCAGAAGACCAGTGTCTAGGTTGTCTCATCTCATCACTTGGCTCCAACAATTGGTCTTTGCAGTCATTGCTTTCTAAAAATTGTTAGTCAAAAGAAGAAATTCTCAGCTTTCCCTTCTGTTTCTGACATGAAGTATTGATTAAGCACCCCTTTCTGGGTGTGAATTTCCTCATGTGATACAGGGAGAAAGTTGGGCCCAATGTTCCCTGAAATTCCTTTGACTCTATTCTATGAGCTAGGTACATCAAGGCCATTTCTTGCCTTCTTTCTAAGAAGTTGTAAATTAGTCATTAATCATGCATTGTAGAAAAGATCTGGAATCCATTTAGATATCCCTGAGGACAGAATAGTGTGCTTTTGTCATTTGTGACTGTAGCTGCTGTTGTGCCCCCCTTTTACTATGAACTCCTAGTTAAAGGACTATGATTTTGTCCCTTCTTCCTCTGAATAAATGAGGAAATGCAGTCTGTACCACTGTGGGATTACAGTTGCTTCTGTTAATCAGTTTAAGACTGTGCTAAAGGGAAAGAGAACCCAAGTTAAGATTATTTAAAATAAGCTTGTCTTTCTCAGGGGCAATTAGCTAGTAAAACACATTTTGTTGTTCTTTCTTATTGTTGTTCAGAAAAATATAATCTTTGAGGAGACAGTCATGAAAAACCTAAAATAGAAATTAAGAGCAGGAAATGAAAACCATAGTGCCAGTGGGCAACATTGAAGTCATTTCATGGGCTTTGTCTCCCTTTTGATTTAATTGTGTCCCACAGTTTGTCTATGAAATTGTGAAGGTTTTGTTTGTTGGCTAGCTTGCTATTTATGTTTGGCAATATAAGGAGCACCGCTGGCCTAAGTTCTGCCTTAGACTGGACACAGGCAGTAGTAGCAGATGCTTACAGCAGAATTGAGAATCCCTGGCCCTGGATGCATGGTTATCTGAAGTTGGGATGGAATCTGAGAAGACTTCACCATGCTGCCAGGTCTCCTGAGGTCTTTATGTCATGTTCTTGTTCATACTTGTTAGGCTTGTCAGGCTACATTATGGTGATCAAAAGACTGCCTAACCTATAGAACTTCAGGAGGGAGGGGCAGGAGAATTGTTAGGAGGTAGTCTGTACTGCCTGTGAGAAGGGGAGCATCTCCAGTATGGCTGCCATAGATGGGCTGTCTTCAGTGTTGAGTCATAGAAAGAACCCACCGTGCACTGTTGCATTAGGGGGGTAGCCCATTCACTCCAGAGACCTTGAGATAAGTTTCTGTGCCCTGGATTTCTTGGCTACCTTCAGCCTCTTATTGAGAATTTCTGAAGAAAAACCTGAAGCATCTTCAGCAGAAGTTCAACATCCAATACGGGTGGAAGAGGACAGAGAACTAAACCCAGTTCCTGGTCTGGGAGGGATTGCCTTAGTGTATAGGAGGCAACATGGAGAAACAGTAGAATGTAGGGATTTCTAAGGGTGTGAGGCTCTGCTTATGCCTGAAAACACTACCCACTGCGAGACTGCAGTTATTTTGGAGTGAAAACGGTAACTCTTGAAATTCATCAACCTTTGGAAACCTTGTTTATTTTCCTATCATTTTTAGGGAATAAACATTTCTCTTTTACTTCTTTCAGCTACAAGGCAGCTCTTGCTGATAATTAAAGTACTTTAAATACTAAGGCTCTTTCTTGTAGAGTTTAACCAATTGGCGAAGGATTGTTCCACAACTTTAATGGTATACCAGACTTTTCAGAAAATGAATGCCCAAGGGACTTGATTTTTATCTATAGCACTCTCATCCTACTGGCAGGTTATGGAGTATATTTGATGGGATGGAAGCATATACCAGAATAACCATTGCCTTGGTAAATCATGGGGGAGCAGTTCCTGATCAACAGGATCATTCACTCGATAAAGATCTGAGAGCAAGGCAGTGGCCATAGAGAAGGGTGAAATAGAAGCATTGCTTTTCTCAGGGTCTTTTCCCTGGAGTCATCTCTTGCTATTGACTGGCTTTTTCTGTGTGCTGTCCATCAGCTCCTATGACAATTTTAAAACTCATACTGATTTATAATCAAATTTTGAACTATGTTAAAACAGGCTCTGCTGCCAGATTTCCACATGAGTTGATCTGAATAAATTGTGAGAGACCTTTTGGTATAATCTTACTCTCTTGTTGTTGTTTGTTGTTTCCAATGTCTTGATTTGCTTGTGCACTGGGTAGCTTTTCTGACTGGGAAACTAGTAGGCCTGCCATCCACCTGGGGCTTCCTTTCTAGACTACACTTCCTGCTGCTTTCTGTGTGTGCTTTCAGGCATAGTTACTTTACCAACCCACAGGCAATAATATACCACCACTAGTTTCATTTGGGAACTGTAAAGCCAGAGCCTAAATATCTCTTGTATGTTGAGATCATGACTGATGAAATGATACAAGCAAAGCAAAGTTTATCTCATTAAAACTTAGAATAGCCGGGCTCTGGTGGCTCATACCTATAATCCTAGATACTCAGGAGGCTGAGATCTGAGGATTATGGTTTGAAGCCAGCTTAGGCAAAAAAGTCTGTGAGACTCTATCCCCAATAAACTACTTAGAAAAAAAGACAGAAGTGGTGCTGTGGTAGAGTACTAGCTAGCCTTAAGCACAGAAAGGCTCAGGGACAGTACCCAGGCCCTGACTGGGGCAAAAAATAAGCAAAAACAACAACAACAACAACAACCCCCCCCAAAAAAACAAAACAGAACAGAAAGTTTCAAAACAAAGGATTATTTCAAAGGGCCTTGTAATAATTTACAACAGGGAAATTTGTGTGATTGTGGTATTTTAAAGCTATATTGAAGTCTTGAAATCCACAAAGGAATAGAGGAGACAACAGGAATGGAAATATCTCTGGATAGCAGATTGGTCAGATCTAAGTTGAAGAACTATTTATATCCACATTGCATCTGTGGATCAAGAGTTTACTGTCAAAAACTACAGAAGTTGAAGACAACAATGAAGATCTAGTGGGAAATAAAGTAGCTGGATGGCATGAGAAGCTGAGGATGGGGGCAGCTAGAGAAGGGACATAGGGTGAACCTCATGTGGTAATGAAGGAGGAGGACTGCTACTCCACCTCCAAGCCCCATGGACAGAGTGGTAGGGGGCCTGGGAAGGGCTTCTGGGCAGGAGTGTCAACAGGGCAAATCAGGATTCTCATAATGTAAGAAGAAAGACACATTTAGAGAAGAGGTTGAAAATTGGCAATGTTTGCTGAATTTGGGGCTGCAGATCCGGAATGTGCAATGGAAATTGGAAGTGGTTGAGCTTGGGATGGGTGAGGAATAAAGTGGAGCAGGAGCTTTTCTGTCTGGAGGTTCCAGTTCAGGAGACGAGTGATGCATTGAGGTTGAGGGACTACAGCCCTTAAACAAAAGGCTGAGGTAGTGATGTACTGGTGGAAGTACAATAAATGGCCCTTAACCAGGGGTAAGTCTTAAGTGGTCATTCTTGCCCTAATCTGTGGTATAAATGCCCCCACCACAGCAGGTTTCAACTTAACAATATTACATTAGTCTGCAAGAAGATTGACAGAGAATCACAAAGTTGGCTCTTATGAGCTAGTAGAAGCCAGCTTCAACTCGCACTGGATTTTAAAAGAAAAAAAAATGTAGTTGGTAAACTCAAGCAGAAGATTGTGTGACTGTAAGTGGTAGAGAGTAGGGATATTTTGTGGGTATACTGTGCCCTGTGGACAGAGGCACAGTAGTCTGCTACATACACAGTGTTAAAGCAGGCCTATCTCAGATTTGGCTCATAGACCATATGTGGCAGCCACTGCTCTGACCTCATCATGCATGGACATCTACAGTTAGAAAGATAATAGATATCTCAAATTCCATCTCCTTTAATTGCCCAAATGCATACCATCCATGGTCTATACCATATCAATCATGTTATATTGTATTATTTAATAGCAACATCATCTCTCAGATTGTTCAGTCTAAAAATCTGCTATCATCTTTGGCAGCTCTGTATCTCAAAGACAAAGAACAACCTTGCTGTTCCTTCTTCAAAATGTAATTGTGTTATTCATAGTGGAGCACCCCGTAAACCAAGAACTTAGAAGACAGAGGCAAGACAAAGTGAGGTCCTGAGCTACACTGTGAGACCAGTCTCAAAAACCAAGGACCAGAGACTGAAAACATAGTTCAAGTGGTAGAGTACTTGCCAGTAAATGTGAAGCTTTGAATCTAATCCTCAGTACCACCAAACAAACAAATAACTTGGGATGTAGCTCAGTGTTAGAGCACTTGCCTAGCAGATGCATGGTCCTGAATTCCAGCTCTACAAAGGAAACAAAAGTATACTCAAAATCTATCTAGTCATTATTGATGTTTGTTTCTTTAGTCTTCTTTGAGAAGTCTGAGTACCTCAATTTGTACTACCTTCCAACCTAGTTCAAATGTTACCTTCTTAGTGAAAACATCTTAGTGATCAAACACTGTATGATTCCACTACTAAGAAGTATCAGGAATCAGCAAATTCAGAGACATAAAATAGAATATGAGTTATGAGAATGCAAAACTAATGTTTAACAGGTACAGAGTTTTCATCTGGGATGATGAAAATTTGGGGCAGTAAATTGTGATGATGGTTGTACAATGTTGTGAATGTACTTATTGTTATTAGATAATACAGTTGGCATGATGATCTTATGTATATCTTGCCACAATTTTTAAAATTTTTGTTTCCTGTCTTATTAACTAGCCAGAGACTATCCAGGTGACATAGGTAATCTTATTCCCCTTAATAGTTTGGCTTGAAAGGTATGATTCCCATAACCTAGCCGAGCACCAGCTGCATCCTATTTCCTTCTGTAGAACTCTGTGTTTTCAAGGTCCCTGAAGTATAGAACAGAATTTATGATTTTATGTCAAATCAGGACAAGATACGTCCAATCATTGTCAATGTGCATATAGAAAGATCAGTTTTTTTTGCATAAAAGTTTCTCTTTCTACTACCAGCGTCACACCAGTGTCTATTTCTGGTTAACAGTTATGTGAAATCTTACCACTTGATGGAATCTGGGTGAAAGTTATGCAAGATGTTTCTATTACTATACCAGACACCTGTGAGACTCAAAGAATTTTAGTATATTTTTAAGTCACAACAGAAATGCAAAAATTGGGACAAAGGGTGAACAGATGCCACAGTGGTACTCACTAGACTCTATGGTGAAAATGAACTATACAACTTGTGAGTGGGGATAGGGGGGAAAAACTGGAAAAAACTAGAAATGCTTTCTTGTTCAAAAACAAATGTATTCCTTATCTGACATGTAACTGTAACCCTTCTGTATGTCACCTTTATGATAATAATACATTTTAATGCAAAATTTCTACCCATAAACAGAAGGACTATGGATGTAGCTCATAGGTGGGATGTTTGCTTAGCATATGCAACTTCTGGGTTCATTCCCCAGAAGTTAAAAATAAAAAAGTAAGAAATTCTGCAATGAGATGTACAAGTCGTTATGTGGAAAAACGAACTTTACAACTTTGGGGTGGGGAGGAGGGTTGGGTGGAGGGGTGAGGGAAGGATGGGAAGGGATGGGAAGAGGAAACAAAGGAGAAGGCTACAATGCTTGATAGGAAATGTACTCATTATCTTACCCATGTAATTGTAACCGCTCTGTACAGTATTTTCACAATTAAAAAAATTTAAAAAAAGAAAAGAAATTCTGAAGTTGGGCAGGGTATTGCATTCTTGCAGTTTTAGCTACTTAAGAGGCTAACATGGGAGATTATTGGGCCTGTGAGTTATGGACCAAACTAGATGCAATACCATATACACAATAAATTAAAAAGAATGCTCTTAGAGTTTAGGAGTTCTGACCAATGTGGTGTATCTGTTGGGGGACCATGAGTCCTCATGAAAAGAGCTTCTGTATGATGCAAGCACCACTGTACCCACCTAAAACCTCAGCCCTTGGAGGGTGATTATAAAGGCAGTTTAATAGAAAGGAAGGATAATCTTTGCAACACAAAATGCCAGAGAAACTAGATATCTATTAATTGGGGAAAAAAGAAAATTAAAAAAGGGGGAAATGACTTAAACAGTCCAAATTAATAGGAAAAAATCAAAGTATATTGTAAATTTAAATGTAAAATATGAGAATAAAACTTTAAAGAGAACATTGGAGGAAATCATTATGATCCTGTGATTAATGAAGAATTCTTAGATGTGGCACAGAAAGTATAATCTAGAAATGAAAAAAGAATCAATCAGTTGGATTTCATCAAAGTTGAAAAGTTTTCTGGGAAGGTTGCTAGAAAGAGGATGGAAAGGCAGAAGGAAAAAATTTAGTTTGCAAACTATATAGCTTTCAAAGGGGGCTGTAGCTGGAATCTGTAAAGAATTTTTAAATTTACTAGTTTAAAATCCAATTAGAAATTTGGCAAGGATATGAATAGACATTCCACCAAAGTGGATGTACAGATGCCATGTAAGTATGTGAAAACACATTCAGCATCATTAGCCCTTGGAGAGATGCACATTCCAACCACATTGTGCTTTCATCACAAAATACCAGAACAGCTAAATAAAACTAAACAGTAACAACATTGCATGCTGTCAAGATGTAACGAAATTGAATCACTCATATATTATTGGTCAGTATGTAGACTGGCATAGCCATTCCAAGAAACAGTTTGGCAGTCTCTTGAAAGATAAAACAAAATGATCATATGACCCTATCCATCATATTACTTGTCATTTATATGAACATAAAAACCTATGTTCACTAAAAATGTACACACACATGTTCATTAAACTCTATTTGTAATAGGTAAATTTTAAACCTTTTATTTATAGTTAGCAAGGAATTAGAAACAGTCCGTATATTCTTCAGTGGTTGGATGAGTAAGCAAGCCAGCAATTAGGAGGAATGAACTAAAGACACAGGCAATGACCCAGGTGAGTTCCAAGGGTTTTGTGATAGAAATCCAACCTCACCAGTTATAGGCTGTGAGAGTCCATTCCTCTAGGTTTTTCAAAATGATGCAATGATATGGAGGAAAAATAGCAGTTGACAGGGGTTAGAGATGGAAGAGAGTTTAGAAGATGAAGCAGTTCACAGAGTCTTTGTGTTGATAGGACAGCTCTCTGTACATTGATAGTAGTGGTGGTGTACCACTAAGTAGAGTAAAAACAGACTTGAAATACCATCACATCAACTATAGTAATAATTTGATGAGTAGAGTGATAAAGTATCTATTGGATCAACCAATGAGAATTAAGATGCCAAACGTTTGTATTGATGTTTATAAAAGTGGTTTGCCTTTCACTACAGCTCTGTAAAAGGGTAGGAAAAGGTAGAAATTGCCACACCCATTTCACAGGTGACATCATTGGTTACTATATCTCAATGAAGATCGTACTTTAGTGTTTACTAAAACACCAGAGCTGAAATGCAAACCTTGTCATTTGATTCTGCCTAGCACTTAAAAAAAAATGTCACAGCTGCTTGTTATTGATGAAAGTAGCAATTTCTGTGATTTGTAAATTAACATTTCCAGAGGGGAAAAAGCTCCTCTATAATGAAGCTGTCATAAATCAAGCATAGTTGTCGTGGGATTTGGAACAGAGCTAATGGCATTGTTCCCACTGAGGCATGTGTGTACTGAGCTGTCCTGAGTCAGGATTCATTTGCTCGCACAGAAAAATGCACGGAAATTCTACGCTATGAAGCTGGCCTTCAGCATGACCACCCTGCCCTCTCCCTGTTCTTTTGCTCCTATCAGTTCCATGTGCTTTTCAGTGCACTCCTGCTTTCCCCTGGAAGAACAAAAATGGATATGAAGTCAAACTTGGATTTATAAGTAAAATAACAAATTGTACTAGGAGTGATTTATAAGCAAAGAATTACCTAGCAAGGCATCTATAGTGAGTGAATTGAATGGATGAATGAATGCAGTTAGGTATAGTGTTTGTTGTTTCTGTCTACAGTGGAAGAAAGGTGTATGAGCGGAAAGCCTTTTATTATTTTGTTCTCTGAATGCATCACCATTACTCTTAACTACAAAAAGACCTTGCTTGTACTCTAAACTTCCTAAATATTTGCTAATGAACAATAGATTACATAATCCCTTTTTCTTTCAGACTTTCTTTTGGACTTTGTTAACTAAACCATGTAGTTGTAGAAAGAAGATAGGGAGACTTTGTGTGGTGTCAGGTGGTCTGGATATGCTCTGTGAGAACACTCATCATAGATTATTGTGATTATTTTATGTCAGTTGTTTCTAGTCTTCCATTAAGATTTAGTTTAGTTTACCTCATGAGGATAAAAGTACATCTATCTATAACTGGCACCTAGTAGCCATTCATAAAGTATATATTGATTTTGTGTTCTGTTGGAATGGAGCAACCTTTGTTCTCAGAAGTTCTCCTCCTTATGACTAGAATTCCTGGAATATAACACAACAAAGAACACAGGATCACTCTGACATGTAGGGAAACACAGCCCACCTAAGAACTTAGCAACTTGTAACAATTCTCTGAGCTTCTCTTATTTTTCATGTCCTGGAACTAAGAAGTATGGAAATCATTAATCTGGAACTAGTTAGAGAATAGATGAAGTCATAATAGAATATTACATATAACAAAAGCTCCAAGAAAAAAAAAACAATTTCCTTAAGGTACAGGACCAGGCAAAGGGTAACTTAACATAGAAGGTATCTTCACCACATCTGTCCTATTATAGACAAATAAGAATAGATCAAAAGCACCTCCTCTACTAGTCACCCATGTGGTCTTAGAAGAGGGAAGAATGGAAAGGTGATGGTTTACCCTGCTCCTTCAAAGTATACAGGTGCTCAGATTCTCCTGCTGGGTGTTAGAGGCAGGACTGGACAGGAAGCTATACCTCCCTTTCTCACCTGACCTCCTGCAGCTTAGCAGTGACTATAGGTCCAGCATGGAGTTGAGCCTCCACTTGGACTCAGCAGCACAGGCACACACCCTTTTCAGCTAGGCTCAGCTGGAAGTTGAACTTTTGCCCTGCTCTGCAACTCCTCCCCTCCCTGGGCATTCTAGGCCATGACAGCTGATCTGCACATCTACTGAAAAGACAGTGAAGTGGTAGAAAGCAGGGCTCCCACTTTGTCAGCATCACATTGAAGGAGTCCAGGAGAAAGCTGAGTGTACACATCCACCTGATCCTTATGCTGGGCTCACTCACCAAAGAAGGGTATGCCTACTAAAGAGAAAAAGTTACACAGGACACAAAGTGTTACTAGGTAACACCCACATCTAGTTTTGTTCAAGAACATAATCTAATATCAGTTTTCATACAAGACCCAGGAAAAGCAAAACTAGAGTGAGACTAGTCAACATATAGCTGTTAATATAGAGATAAACCAAAAATAGTAGCAAACTAATTCCAGAAACATATAAAAAGAATTATATAGTAGAACTAAGTAAGATTTGCCCAGATATCCAAAAGTAGTTTAACATTTGAATATTATCCATGTTGTATAAAATCATATCAACAGGCTAAAGGTCATATTAATTTATACAAAACATGGTAAAATTTAGTGTCAGTTGGTGAGAAAATTCTCTGCACACTAAGATTGGACAATATGTCCTCAGATGGATTTTTTAAAAATTTTGCAAAAGAAAGAAGACAATACATCAGATATATGCATACATTGCTGGTAGAAATGTAGGTACTGCACTATGGAAAATGAGTAATATTTCATAAGTCTAAATAAGAAATTCTATGGCCTACAAAATGCATTTCAGGGAGGGAGGTTTTAGAAAATTTAAAGATTACTTTTTTTGGCAGGACATTATCGATGAACCCAGAATAGATTTTTAAAAAGGCAGAAGTCAATCACTTACAGCTTTGAAACCAAATGCATAGCCACCAGTACAGTCATGGCTCAGCAGGGTTTTGGAGGAAATTGAACTCAGGCCAGAGTAGTAGCCAATGAAAAAGTAAGGGGGTACTATATGTGACATGCAGGGCAGTGCTGGATGATTTTTTCTGGCTCCATGAGGACTGGATAACTTAAAACATTCTCACTTGGCCCTGAAATATAGGGGTTAGCCCTGTTGGGTGCTTAGCCCTAATATGTGAAAATGGTATGCAGGAAATTAGCTAGTCAAGAAAGGTGATCCCACTGTTCTTTAGCCAAGGCCTGAGAACTTGATCAATATATCATAACAACAATTAAAAAACAGCAACCATAAAGCAACAAAACCACAAGAACAGACATAAAGCAACAAAAATACCTATGCCATTACTGGCATTTTTCATAGATACATAAAAAATTATGATTACACAAAAATCTCTGCACAACTATTGATATTAATTTAATTCCTAATAACCACAGCTGAAAACATCCAGACTGGGCAGCAGATAATCAAACTGTGAAACATCTATAACATGGGATTGTTCTCAGCAATAAAAATGAAAGTGTTGTCTCTATGAGTGACAAGGGGGATACATCTCTAAGGAATTATGGTGATGATAAGATTCAGTCCCAGAAGGTCACATGCTGGGTGATTCCTTTTATATAACTGTGTTGAATTGGAAGAATTATTGGAGTAGAGAACAGGTGACAGGTTGCCAGGAGTCTGTGAGGTAGGGAAGGGGGCAAGGGACTACATTAGAGAAAGGCAACCTAAGAGATCCTGAGGCTCTAGAATATTCTGAGCCTTGACCATGTCAGCAGTTGTTTCCTGGCTGGTTAGGATGCAGGAAATGGGCTACAGGGGATGCAGGATCTCCATTATTTCTTGTAACTGTCAGTGAACCTGCAGTTATCTTGAGAGCTTACAGTAAGGGAATGTGACACCTGCCAACGTTAGAAAAGGCTTTATTCTCAAAGGTTAGAAGAGTTACAAGAAGAAACTCCTCTGGAACCTATTTTTGACTGTGCTCAGGGCAACCAGTGTATTAAGAACTTTGTGATCAGAGATGTTCAGGGTGATGATGGCACAGTTACTGCCCAGATCCTGTTCAGGTGCTGAGCATGCAGAGCTAGTTATATCATTACCATTTCAAAACTACACTGACTTACTGAGGACAGCTTATGGGTGTCCTTAATCTTCTTGCTCTATAAAGAAACATTGAGGTACTAAGGTTAGAAGTAAGTTACAGTCCATCTCAGCTGGTAGTTTAAAAACTCAGGCACAGGAATCAGACCTGAGTTGAAATCTCAATTGTGCTCGTTGGCAAATTATTCTTTTGGGCTTTGGTTCTTATATGTAAGTAGAGGTCTGAGAAGTCATAATTCTGTATACCTTGAAAAGGATGTTGTATAACTAGTATATGTCTAGGACAAGCAGAAAAGGTCAAAAGCTATATAAATATGACCATATAAGATGATGCCAAGAGAAATGAACTCCAAGATAGGGACACAAGAGGTTTTATCTTTGTTGCTATTGTTTTTAATGTATTTATAATGTACTATGTGATTTTTTTTGTTTCTCTTATATGTTTTTCCCCCTATTTTCATTGTATTTGATTCTGGTGCCCTGCATCTTGAATATACATTTTTCTAATTTGAGGAGGGGAAGGGAAATAACAAAATGCTGAAATAAGGATACAGATTGACCTAAGTAACAATGAGATGTACAAGACACCATGTTGAAAAAGAACTTTACAACTGGGGTGGGGTGGGAAGGGGAAAAACAAAGGAGGGGGTAGCAATGCTCAATAGGAAATGTACTCATTAACTTACTCATGTAACTGTAACCCCTCTGTATAGTATCTTTACAATAAAAATATATATTAAAAAAGTTTAAAAAATATCTTCTTTTCCTCGGCAAAAAAGGGATGTTGTAAAGAAGACGCACAATGTAAAGCCCTTCAAAAGTGCTTGGTTTTACCTTTGCCAACTTTGCTGCCATTAGTAGAAGCAGGTGCAGTAATGGAATGTGGGGACTGAGAGACAAATTTCTTCTTTGTTCCAAACAGGTGAGATGTGCAGAAAGCCACTGAGTTTTTTGAACCTTACTTTCCTCCTATGGAATTTTCTGGCTCCTCCTTGGACACTAATGTTCTCTCAATAAAATTTTGTTATTCACACATAGATGTCCATTCATTTATGTATTGGCTGAAGTGGTTTTCCAGCTCTGTGGATAGGGGTGAGTAGTTGTGACAGAGACTATGTGGTCTGCAAACCCTGTTTGCTACTTGGTCCCTGGTTAGAACAGTGTTTGCCAAACCTCCCTCCAAGAAAATGATGGCAACCCCTTCTTCAGTTTCCTGGCTTCTCTTGCAGCTATGAAGAAAAGAAATCATCTGGCCTATTACTTCCTTCCTCTCTTTTCCTGCTGGGCTGTGGTCCATTGTTAGTGGTAGACTAGCCATTCTAAGTTATGCAGCAGCTAGCACAGGGGCAGGCATCATGGAGAGAAACAGAGAGAAAGTGGAAGGATTCTCCATAGATAATCTCAAGCTGTTGTCCTTCCCCTGGGCTCCCTACTTCTAGTTTTCTTGTTAGATCAGAATATAAACTATTTTTAGGCTTTCAAAGTTACTTGTCATTTTGCCTATAACTAAAGTTAGTCCAACTGTTAGAGCCTTTTACTATTTGTGAAACTGTGGGCAAATTATCATCTAACTTTCCTAGCCCTCAGATTTCTTGTTTCTCACTTTAATAATAATAAGGGATAAATTGGATGATAAATATAAAGCTTTTGCTCAGTTCCTTCCACAGAGTATGTACATAATTGGAAGTTATTATTTCCAATTCCTGTGAATACATACATAATTCTAAATTACTTTGAGTCTGTGTCTACACAGGCACATATTTGCCAAATTAAATACCTTTTGC
Organism: Dipodomys ordii; assembly: GCF_000151885.1. Classification (NCBI taxonomy): domain Eukaryota; kingdom Metazoa; phylum Chordata; class Mammalia; order Rodentia; family Heteromyidae; genus Dipodomys; species Dipodomys ordii. Next base: position 3,776,509 of record NW_012267284.1, read on the forward strand.
AAAAATCATGTTTTATTTGGAAATGTTTTGACAGCCAGAACATGTGTTTCAATTGCAAACAAAAATATTTCCAGCTTAGATGTCCTTGTTTTGATTATCTGTGTGGAAACGAATGTTTCGTACTTGAGTTGTTAAGCTACAAAATATGTTTGCTAAATATTTTGCAAATATATTCATCCATTTCTTAGAATATTATATTGGAGAAGAACCCACTGGCATTTTTGCTCCAAGGCAAAGTTTACAATTTATTTCAGAGAACAGATCAAACCTTCTGAAAAAATATGGAATGGCAGCTGCAGTTGCCTGGTTCTGTTGATACAGACTTCATGTTTGTCGTAATGACTAAATTATCCACGTGCTAGCTGGTTGAACTTCCCCACAATTACCATGAATCCAGACCAAATGACATATTGTACTTATATCCTTAGTGTCGTACAATATTGATCTTTTCAACTTTAGCTATATATTTTTTCTTTGAGGGCCATGGGAAATTATATATTTCCTCAAGAATATAATTCATTTGATTCTTATTGTTCCTGTTCAATGATAGTGGCAAGAGTTTATCTTTCTATAATCATATTATTTCTCTTTCAAATTTTTCACATAGTAAATGAAAAAGTAAGCCCACTGGATAGTGTATCCCTTTGCTGGCATTTAGGATAAAGAGAAACACTATAAATCATGTACTTAGCAGCCCCACTGATATTGTATTACAAGATCATAGTATAGCTTTCACAGATAAATCACCAAGCAAATGTGTCATAGCCCATCTTGTTTAGAAAGTTCAACAGCAGCTCTTCTCTTTAAAATTTCATATTAGTTTTAAACCCAGCTGACCAGTATAAACACCTGGCCTCTTTGGTGATGAGCAATCACAGTTTTACAGAGCACTTAGTTCACCTATCCTTCTGGACTTCATCAAGAGAGCTCTGAGCATATTATAATATTTTCAAATTGCTTATATTCTCACTATAAGGTCAAAATAAGTTTTATAGCAAGAAGAATCACATGACTTATCTCTAGAGTTTTATAGAAATTTAATTTTGAAGTAATACTTGCATCCATGTAACACCGTTCATAATATATAGTCTCAAGACACTTAAGAAATAAAATATACTACTGAGTCTGGACTTACTGGCAATTCGCTAGACTGCTGTTTCTTTTCAAGGCTTTGTGTCTATCAAATAGCAGAGCACATTTGTTCGCTTCAGATGATTCTGTTCTTTAAAAAAACATTATTTGGAAGAATATTTTTTCAACTTATGAGAGAAAAATTTGTGTTTTTCATCTTCTTACCATTCAGCAGCAAACTTAGCAATTTCTCTCAGGCAATTACACCAATGTTTCATACCTAAGAACCACCTTTACAACATGAATAAATTCGAATATATATGAAAAGCAGTTAGAGATTTCTGAATTTCAGACTTGCATAGGACAAAAAAATGTTCAAATTTTAAGATGATCACAAAATGAAACAAAAATGCTACAGAATAAGAATGTCTTGCATTATTATGAAGGTTCCAATCACTTTTGAAGCAGGAGAGTTTCCTTCATCTGCAGACAGCCACAGCCATAGCCATAGCCTCACAGGACAAACACCTGTCCAGCTAGCTCACCTCCTTTTCCCTGAGGTGTATATATTTTAAAGAGCTCTGAGCTGTTCTACCCTCTTCCCTTTTCAGCAACCTACCCAAGAAAAACTTAAATTTTCAATAAAAGGTAAAAGCCCATATGTGTATTTTAAAAAGAAATAAATCATGTTAGAACAACTCATATTAAGTGAAGTAAGTCAAACTCAGAGAGACAAAAGGAGCATGTTTTCTCTCATGTGGAAGCTAGATCGAAAATACACCTATGCATAGTAACATATACAAGGGTTAATGAGTTTATACACAAATAAGCTGACAAAAAGATAGTATACTTAGGGAAGGAATCCAAAGGCATAACTCCTCAGAACAACTAATATATGTTTATCAAAACAAATACCAGGAAGTAGAAATCTGTTTCAGGGGTGGGCAAAAGGGTGGGCACAGAAATGGAAGGAGGAAAGTTGGGCAAATGTAATCATTATATTCAATGGAACTATGTAACTTGAGGGTAGGATTGGGAGGGAGAAAATGTGGAGAACAAAGGAAGGGGTGACATGGATCAAGAAGCACTGAATAACCTGATTTCTAGAATTGTAAACCTTTGTATGACTAAATAATAAAAAAAGAAAAGAAAAATCCAAGGGGCATGATCTGTGGTGATCTGATCATAAATACCAATTTTCCTATTGTACTTTTGATAACTCTCACCACACAAACCCGTAACCCCTGTGGCTGGATCTAGTGTCAGCTGTGCTTTGGATGACTTAGACTCAAAGGTGGATAAATTAGGGGGATTGATGTATATTCTCCTATAACAGGGAAATCTTGATTTGGCTACCTTCCCATTCATACCACATGTATTGACGTAAGAGATGTAGTAAACAATGGAAAGATCCTTGAGAAGCAGATATTTGTAGGACCTCTTCCTGATAGACTCACTTTGACCTTGTTTTCCTTCTCTTCTCTCTTTTGCTCATTCATCCACTTATCAATACTTAATTAAGTTTATGTACTGTACCAGGCAGTCAGAAGATGGCTAAAGGCAAGATGAATATGGTTTCTACTCTCATTTAACTTATAATTGAATCTCATTGAACTTATAACTGAAAGGAATGTTAAATGAATAATTACATTAATAATCTTTGTTGTAATTCTAACTTCACTTCAGAGATCCAAAATAATGTTTGGCTTCTGAATTTTTTAGGTTTGATCATTTGTTCCTGTTAAAGATTCTCATTTTTTGACTAAACTTAGACCTAGAAGTTACATGAGATAAAAGTTAAGAAATGTGTGCAAACACTGTAGCACATACTCTAAAATAGTAAAACCTTCAGTGATCTAGTTTATCTTCGAGTGTCTTATTGATCTAGCAAATCTGAAGTGTTATAGGTGTGCAAAGATTTTGCTAAGAAAACAGGCCTACAAGGGCTCAATGAGACCTGTCCATGTTACAGACAAACAGTTGTTTGGTGTTCTGTGTTCCATATAACTCACACTTTTTTGATGATAGAAATAGTTTTTCAGTACATGGTCACAGAATTCTTGTAAAGATAGCCTCCATGTAAGACACTCTGGACTGTATTAGCTGCCTCCCACAGCAAATTGAACAGATATTTCTATTAGATCTAAGAACTGGCATACTAAACATACTTGTGGGAGGATAAGAAATGGATTCTGCCTTTATAATAGGACTTGATTATTCCTTTCCATCATTTTTTAAGTTTTACAAAATACATGTTCATTATAATATATAAAACACCCATAATCCCATTTCTCCCCCTCTTCCTCACTCTCTCCTTTTCTTTCTTTCTTTCCCTACCCTCTTTCTCCCTCTCTCCCTTCCTTCTTTCCTTCCTTCCTTCCACTCAAGGCTGGTACCCTGCCACAGTTCCACATTAGGCTTTTTTGTATGGTTAATTGGACTCAGATTTCCCTGCTTGGGCTAGCTTCAAACTGTGATCCTCAGATCTCAGCCACCTAAGTAACTAGTATTACAGGAGTGAACTACCCACAACCAGCTCCCATTTTCTATAGGCATCCACAAGCATTATGACATATTTCCATTTTCTCTCATATATGGTTTTCATTATGATCCTACTTGATAAACTGCCTTGTAAGCATCTTCAAATTAAGGTTATAATATAGGTATTTTATTTATAAAAAATGATTAAAAATAATTTTAATGCTCATTTTAATTTTAATGTTCATGCTGTAATATAAACAGCCTTTCAAAGTCAGAACTATGAAACATGGAGAATTGCATTAGCTGTGCATTAAGTATTTCAACTGAGTGCATGTGATGAAGCAAGGTATTTATATCATAAATACATTTTCATTATGACACACATTTCTTAATGTGGGAGACCTAAATGTTAAAGTAAGCTGAGAATGCAAATACCAGCTAAAAGCCAGGGGTAGAGTGTAAAGTATAGATGAAGCCTAACATGACCATAAAATGCCACCAGTTTTCTTCCAGTTCTGCAAAGGCAGTCCAGTTCCAGCAGTGGATGATTTGTTCTCTGCATTGTTTTGTCTTTCGCAAGTTTTGGAACTGCTGACCTTCCTAACTCTGCTCCCCTTTTGCTTCCTTAATACCATTCTGTCCCCTTGCTCCCCTTGATAGTTCCTCTCAGCCTTTCTACATGTTCTGCTTTTTCCTGCTTCTCCCTGAAAGTAAGTACTCCCATGTATTCTCTACTGTCTTATTTTCACTCTAAACTTTCTTCTGGCTGATTCCTTCTTGCTCCCATGATATTCACTCCTTGAGATGATGCCTAGCAAATTTGCATCCCATGACCTCTTCTCTTCCTTTGGACTCTTAGCAACTGCCATTCATTGTGGTCATGGTTGAAACCCATGACCCTCTATGTGTCATTGGTCATCCTTCTCTCTTTGGACCCCTCTGCTTGGGATGACCACCTCTGTTTCTGCACATTGAGTATGCATGTGCTTGCTGTATCCTGCCCACCAAGGAACCCCTAACACACATGGAGAGTACAGAGCTGATTAATTGGTGATGGATCAAAAGCCTAATTGGGTCACTGGCTGATACTGATGACCAGTGCTTTCTCACTGTTCCCCCATGGTCCTTAATTTCTACACCCAGGATATAGTGATGGGTGGAGAATTCTGTACCATCTACTCCTCTTCTTTTCATTTCTCATACAATATGCTTTTCTCTCTCTGTGTCATCAGCTATATATATTTGGCAAGCAACACTAATTTTATTTTATGTAATTATTGTCTAATTTTCTAATTCTGTATTGGTGTTCAGAAATTAATCAAAGGGTAAAAGAAATAATATCACATATTAAATTTTAGTTTATTGATTCTTTAATTATTGTACTAAATAGTTATTGAATTTAGGATCTAAAATGTAATTATAATAAACTGCCCCCATTATAAAGGAAGAACATTTTGTTATTTCTGACACCCCAGGGTGTCCAGCCACTAGTAGCTAGGAGACCTCTACTATTTACCATTGCAATTCCTCTCAGAAAACATCAGTAAGATGATATGTGTGGCAAATTAATTTTGTACATTGAATTATAATGATAACTGGTGCTTGTACTTCAGAAATCCTTTGGAGATCTTAAAAGGGATTCACACTTCAGTTCTGGAGTAGGAGACTTAAAAAGACAAGAAATCTCTTATTTTCAAGTTTCTCTGTCTTTACCTATCTTGGACTTTCTCTTACAATAAAAGTAGGTACATTGAGTGAAGTGGCTATCAACTATTTGCTGCTTCTTTCTCCCTTTACTTTTGGAAAGTAACAGTAATGAGGATTCTGTGCAGAGCTGTGGCTTTCAAATTGCTTGTGTGCTGAGTGTGAAAAAGGCCCAGACACTGGAATTTGTTGGTGCCTGTTGCTCATGCTTCCCTGTCTCCAATAGAACTTACAGGTCTCTTCAGAGCATCAGAGGCTAGCTTAGAGTCTCTATCTTACTTTTTCTCAGTACTTGGGCCTCATCTCTGTGAGTGGGTGGGTTGACCCACATTTATTTCAATGTGGAGAAATCTTTTTCACTTCTTTTCAACAAGTCGACGTGAGACCTTATAAAAGGGTTTCCAGTTTTGTTCCTCAGGCCATGTGATATTTAACCAGCCCTTAATAAACCTCCTCCTTTACTTAAATTTATTGTTACTTCATCATCCTCTCCTCTCTTGCCTGTGCAGTTCTTTGTCTCCAGGTCAGTCTTTTCATAATGAGAAAAGCAGATAAAAAATAGCTGTTTTGACCTCCACACTAGTATGCAACTCATCTGTTTCTTCCCTATTTTGCTTTTGCTGCTGGTAACATCATGCATCCTTTCTGTGTAGTGATGGTCCTTCAAACGAACCTACTCTGCTCATCTTTCTGTGAAGAGAAAAACTATTAAAAGAGGCATCTCTCTTTGTTTTTATTATTTATAAATAATTATAGAAAGGGATTTCTATTCAATATGTCAAGTTATAGTGACTATACTTCTTGATCAGTGTCATCCCTTCCATCATTCTCCCCACCATCCTTCTCAACTCTTCCTAACCAGCCCCTTAAGTTACCTACTTCCATGTTCACATATGGATATTGAATATTATGACTGTATTTGCTTATTATTGGAATTCACCCTTGCACATACCATACTTTAGTCAGTTTGATCATGCACATATGCATATGGCCCTGTATATGATTTCATATGTGTTTATAATTTATAACTTGAACATATGAGAGAAAACATGTCCTTCAATTCTCCTATCCTGACTTACTCAACAGAATTTTTTCCAGGATCATCCATTTCCCTGAAAATGAGATAAAATTATTTTTCCTGATGGATGAAAAAAATTCTATTGTATGCACATATATCTATATATACATACATAATCTTGGTCTATTCATTGGTTATAGGACATGAGGGCTGTTTCTGTAACTTGGCTATGGTGACTAGTGCAACAATGAACCTGAGTGTGCATGTGTTTTATGGTATCCTAACTTGTAATATTTTAGGTAAATGCCTGAGTGGTATCACTGGAATCATAGAGTAGTTCTATGTTTAATTTTTTGAGGAATCTCCAAACTGCCTTCCATAGAGGTTGTACTAATTACATTCTCACCAAAAAAAAAAGAATGTTCTACATTCTCACCATGAATACATTAGGGTTCCTTTTCCCCTGCTTCCTCACTAGCATTTGTTGTTCATGTCTTGATGATGGCCATTCTGACTAGAATGCCAGCTAGGAATCTGGTAGCCTCCATGAATTGTCTGTGGTGAGATTTTAGCTCTCTATTTGCTCAGACATCTTGTGTTGGATGCAGAGGAGCTGACAGCATAATGACAATGGTCACAGACAAAAAGTCCTTCAAACTCTGCCTTTTCAAGTAAGAACACAGGAGAATCCTAGAAAGATAAAACTTGTGAACATAACTGCTCTACTCTGATGAAATACCACAGAAGAAAACTGGCCATGCTCGCAAACCCGACTAGCCAAGACCATGTGGGGAACCTGAATTTCCAACCTCATCTGCGGCTCTTGGCCAGTCCCCAAGCTCCTATCAGAGAGCCAACAGCAAGAGCCACCAGGCAAGAGCCAACAGGCAAGTTAAACAGAGACTTACATCTGTTTTGTGTAGCATTTAGCTGCTTTTTCTGAAATCTAGGAAGCCCATTTTGGTACTTAGACTAGCTATTGGCTACCTTTTGCTATTAAATTGCCCTCTGTTCCTCACTGGGGTGAGGTCAGAAGAAGTTTTTGAAAAAAAGCAAGATTTCTACTTCTGCCAATATATGCAGTTTAAGGAGCAGTAGCAGCCACCCTACACCTCAGGCTACCACAGTCAACACAGGAGGCTTAGATAGTAGACGTTTGGTTTGGTTTTTGGTTTGGTTTGGGGTTTTTGTTTGTTTGTTTGTTTTTTGTCAGTCATGGGGCCTGAACTTTGGGCCTGGGCACTGTTCCTCAGCTCAAGGCTAATGCTCTACCACTTAAGCCATAGCGCCACTTCCAGCTTTTTTGGCTTATGTGGTGCTGAGGAATTGAACCCAGGGTCTCGTGCATGCAAAGCAAGCACTCTACCACTGAGCTACCTTCCCAGCCTGAATTTTAGTTTTTTTATGGCTGTGGAAGCCAGGATTCCAAGATTGAGTTGCTGGCCAGCTCAGACCGTAGTGAGGCCTTGCTTCCTGACTTGCAAACAGTTGTCTTTGTTCTTTGATCCTGTGCAGGTTTAGAGAAAGGATTCTCTCTGCTACTGCTTCTTTAAGGACACTAATTCCACCTGAGGGCCTCCCCTCATCTGACTTTCATCTAATGCTAGTCACATCTCAAAGGTCATAACAGGAACCTAGAATGCCTCAGCTTGAAGAAAGAAAGACAAACAACATACACCAGTATCAAGATGATTCAAATTTGTCTGCCCAGGTTTTTAATGCCATTTATGAGCAATTGTGAACAAAAGAGAAAAATCTCATCAAAAATTAGAAAATCTCAGCAAAGATAATGAATACTAGTGCGAAGTTTAAAACTTTTAAGATAGGATAAACAAAGGACGGAAAAGAATCCAAGAGCTTAACAAGCTAACAACTGTGAGCAAAGCCAAGTGCGTAGACTAAAGAAGAGAAATTACAGTGAAAGGAAAACAAAAATGTTCAGAGCATCAGAGACTTCTGGGGCTGTAATAAAATACTTGGCATCAGTCATGAGATTGCCAAAAGACCAGGAGAAAAGGGATAGAGCTGGGAAAGTATTCAAAAAAAATAATGGTTGAAGTTTTCCCAAATTTGTCATTTTTTGAATATATAAACCTACAATTCAAGAAGCTGAGTGAACTCTAGACAGCATAAATCCAAAGAAATGCACACCAAGAAATAAAAAAACCAAACATCTGAAACGAAACACAGAGGACAAGAAATCTTAAAATCTAGAGAGAAATATCTGACTTCTTCATCCCAAAGTGTGGATTCAAGAAATAAACAATTAGAATAACAACAACAACAACAATAATAAATAAACAATAGTTCTTTTCCTTCAGTTCTTAAAACATACTGTACCACCTTTCTGTGGTCTCTGTGGATTTTAATGAGAAATAAGATGACATTCTCAGGGAATGGGATCCTAGAATTCCTACAATTAAAAAATGGCTTAAGAGCCAGGCACCGGTGGCTCACGCCTGTAATCCTAGCTACTCAGGAGGCTGAGATCTGAGGATCACGGTTCAAAGCCAGCCCAGGCAGGAGAGACCGTGAGACTCCTATCTCCAATAAACCACTAGAAAACTGGAAGTGGTGCTGTAGCTGAAGTGGTAGAGCACTCGCCTTGAGCTGAAGAGCTGAGGGACAAGCGCCCAGGCCCAGAGTTCAAGCCCCACAACCGCCAAAAAAAAAAGAAAATGGCTTAAGGAAAGCACTGAAATGATAAAAGGAAAACAATCAGAGTTACCTTCAGACATCAAGAAAGGAGGGAGGATGTAGAGGAGTATAACAGAAAGCAGAGAGATGGATTAATAAAATAGACTTTTCTTATTCTTGTGAGTTTTTAAAGTTATGTTTGATGGTTGAAACAGTAAGTATAGCATTATCAAATGTAGTTTACAATGATACTATAAAGGTTTGTAGTAGAAATATTTATTACAGTCTTCCATGGATTATATAGACAGGTAAATTTTATATAATAGCTAAGATATTAAACATCCAAAATGCAAATCTGTAGATTACATTAGAAAATTATGACCCAAACATACTGTCTACAAGAAATTCCTGGGGCTGGGAAGGTGGCTCAGTGGTAGAGTGCTTGCCTTGAATGCACGAGGCCCTGGGTTCAATTCCTCAGCACCACATAAGCAGAAAAAGCTGGAAGTGGCTCTGTGGCTCAAGTGTTAGAGCTTTAGCGTTGAGCTGAAGAGATGAGGGACAGCGCCCAGATTCAGAGTTCAGGCTCCATGACTGACAAAAAAAAAAAGAATTCTTTCAGAGGAATTATACAGGTACATTGAGCACTAAGTGGGCAAAATTGATTGAGGGCAAAATTCAAGTAGTTAGAGAGTTACGCTGTAAGTACAAGGCCCCAAGTTCAAAACCTAGTACCACCAAAGGAGAAAAAATAAAAGATAATAGAAGTTTCAAATCAATAAGCTGCCTATCTTAAGATGTTAAAAAAAAAAAAAAACAAGAGTAGAGAAACCAAAGGGGACAGAAAGTCAAATGGAAAACAATGAAACTGAAAACAAAAGCATTAAAAAATTAGTATGAAAAAAAACTAATCTTTTAGGAAAATCAATTGAAGTTCTAAACTTTAAGTAGAACTAATGAAGAAAAAAGAACCAAGGTAAGTGGTCAATGTTTGAAACACAGTGCATACTTCATCTCTTGATGAAGACATCAAGAGAAGCATTAGGGAATATCAGAAGTCACTCTGCACAAATAAATGTGGTAATTTACATAAACCAGTTCTCTAATAAGTACAAAGTACTACAACTCAACCTATATAAAGTAGATAATATGAATAGTAATATATCCATTTAAGGGAAATTCACTCCCTTGAATTCATAGACATGACTGTATATCGATGTATTTGAAATTGAACTCATAATTTTAAAACTAAAAAAGTCCAGACTAAGATAATTTCACTGGAAATTCTATTCAATCTCTTTCAGGATAAATTCTGTCAAGGTGTTTAGTATTACTTTGCTATAAAAGCTTACAAAAATACATAGACAAATTATGTGTATACCAAACACCCTATATATTAAAAAGAACCATGACTATATGATGCTTGTTTTAGTTACGTAATTTGAGAGGGGAAGTCTGAGGCTTGAACTCAGGGCCTAGTGCTTGCTTTACTTGCTTATCAGCTGGCTTTTTGATCACATGAGCCATCCTCCAGCCCTTCTTTTTAATGATTATTTTTGGAGATAAAATCTATCAAAATTTTCTATGCTGGCTGGCTTTGAACCTCAGTCTTTCAGATCTCAGACTCCTGGGTAACTAGGATTACAGGAATGAGCCATCCACTATACTTTTACATTATAGCAAAAACAATCCTTAGCAGAAATAACAGTGCTGGAGGAATATCAATACTAAACTTCAAACTCTATTACAAAGCTACAGTAATAATAATAATTAAAAAAAAAACCAGTGTGGTACTGGCACAAGAACAGGCCTGAGGGCCAATGGAATAGAACTGAAAACCCACAAATGAACCTGCAGACCTAGGGCCACCTAATCTTCAATAAGAGAGCCAGAAAAATAGGATGGAAGAAAGACAGCCTCTTCAACAAGTGGTACTGGCACAATTGGTTAAACACCTGTTGAAAACTAAAATTAGATCCTTATATATCACCCTGTACCAGAATCAATTCCAAGTGGACAAAAGTCCTTGAGGTAGAAGCAGATACCCTGAAAACATTACAGGAAGGAATAGGAGAAGTATATGTCTAAGATAGTCCTAGAAGAAGATCACAATAGCTCAATAGCTATGTACATATAACCATATAAGATGATCTTAAGCAAAATGAACTCCAAGATATGGAAACAAGAGGTTTTTCTTTGATATTATTGTTTTTAATGTACTATGTGAATTTATTTCTTTTGTCTTGCATTTTTTTTCGTTTTCCCCCCTATGGCTTATCCTTTGTTGTCACTGTATTTGATTCTAGTACCCTGTGTATTGTATATATGTTTATCTGAATTAGGAAAGGGAAGGGGAACAACAAAATGGTGAGACAAAGGACAATGGGTGTAGACAACATGTTAGAAATGAACTTTACTTTGTTGGGGGGAACACTGAGGGGAAGGGAAAGTGGGAGAAAAATGAAGGAGGGGGTAATAATGTTCAACAAGAAATGTATTCGGTGCCTTACATACGTAACTGTAACCCCTCTCTGTACATCACCTTGACAATTAAATTTTGAAAAAACAAAAATAAGCAATAAGTAGTCAGTCATGATCATTGAATTATGTAGAAACATCATCTGTCAGTATTCACTCATTCATGATCATCTCAGTAGCTAGGAATTGTAGAAATTCCTCAAGTTGAAAAGTATGCATGTACATACAGTACCATCATACTCCATGGCAGTATGAACCTTTGGAGCCTGGCAAGTTTCATTCTCACCACTCTTCTTTAGTTCTAGCCAACATCATAATCCAAGAAAAAAAAGTAAGAGGCAGACCGGAAAGGAAGAAGTTAACGGATTCTAGCTGAAGTAGACATGATTGTCTATCTAGAAAATCTCAAGGAGTCTATTAAAAACATGTCACAGGATATAATGCCAGCATACACAAATCATATGAAAATCAGTCATATTTCTATAAAACAGCAATGAATGTGGAAGTAGGAATAAAAGATACAGTGCTAGTTATGGTTGCTTTTGCAGGAAATATTTATGCATAAATCTAAGAAATTACTACATGACTTCATGTAGAAAATTACAAAGTACTAGTGAGAGATATCAAAGAGGTAAAGAAATGGGAAACATACATTGTGTTCACAGACTAAAGAAGTCAGTTTGCCTCCAATTGATGTATAGGTTTAATATTTCTATCAAAATCCTGGAAAATTTTCGTGGGCATAGAAAGACTTATAAATTTTTATGCATAAGTAAAGGAACTAGAATAGATGAAATAATTTTGAAAAAGAAGAATGCAGTGGAAAGAAATACCTTACTCTTCCTTGTTACTATGTAGCTAAGGTGATTAGAACTGTAGGAATAGACCTCATACATCAATGGACCAGAGTAAAGAAATAAATGCTCCTGAATTCAATTGAGGGCCTTACCTAAGTAAAAAAGCAATTCAGTAAAACAGACTTTTTAATATAAATGGTTACAGAGAGATTGAGCATCCATAGAGAACAGCAGTAATTACTTTGACCTGAACCCCACTCCTACCACAAATATTTACTCAAAATGTGTTGTATTATGTTAAGTGTGAGATGTAAAACTGGTAAGAAGTTCCAGAAAGAAGCATAGTCTTTTAGAGGAAACTCCTGAGGCTTAAAATTGTTAGATGTGACAAACACAGTGCATACAATGGGAAGGGGGGGAGAGGGAATCCTTAAATTGATATTCATCAACGTTTTAAAGAATTACTCTGTTGCTATTTCAGAGGCCCTGTTCAGGTAATTTTTTTTGGGGGGGGTCCAGTCGTGGGGCCTGAACTCTGGGCCTGGGCGCTGTCCCTCAGCTCTTCAGCTCAAGGCTAGCGCTCTACCACTTGAGCCACAGTGCCACTTCCGGCTTTTTTCTTTTTGCTTATGTGGTGCTGAGGAATCGAACCCAGGGCCTGAGGAATGCAAGGCAAATGCTCTACCACTGAGCCACCTTCCCAGCCCCTTATTCAGGTAATTTAAAGACAAGCTATACTGTAACAAATTATTTACTAGCCTCATATCTGAGAAAGCACTGGTATTTAGGAAAAGTAAAGAACTATCAAAATTCTACCATTCACATAAGAGGATATGTAGATGACAAATAAGCACATGGAAAGATCCTCAACACCAGCTGTTAGGGAAGTGCAAACTAAAACCACAAGGACATATCAAGTAATTTTAAAACAGCTGAACTAAGAAGCAGTGACATTACCAAATGCCAGTGAGAATCTGAAGAAACTGAATCTTTTGTACAACACTTGTGGGGGTATAGAATGGGTACAGCCTTATGGGAAAATAGTTTGGCAATTTCTTAAGACTGTTACATACAATGGTAAGATTTTGCAATATCCAAGAGAAATGAAAACCTGTGTCAACACATAATGGGCACCCAGATACTCTATAAGCTTTATTGTGATGGCCCAAATTGGAAATTACCCATGTGTTCTTCAGTTGCTGAATAATAAAACAAGCTGTGGTATACATGTATTGTAGAATACTATTCAGAAGTATGAAAGAATTCACCAGGAATAATGTAGCATTCCTCTGTCTGGGAATTATATTGAATCAAAAAAGAGCCTGTCTTGAAAATATTGCATATGTTATGACTTTAAAATGACAAACTGTTGACTTGAAGAAACAATTAGAGAGTACCAGGTTGGGCTGGTTGGGAATCAATAGATGGATTTATAAACAGGTAGTAGGATACAGTGTTTATGGTGCTGGGAGAGTTCTGTGCTCTGGTTGTGGTGCTAAAGCCACCACCACATGACACTGAAACACAGAGCACGTTATACTTTTGTGTAACAAGTGACTCTTTGTATTGAGCTATGTGTACTTAAGATGTGTCCTTCAGAAGAATCTGGCTGAGGAGAATGTAGTTTCTCTCTGGACTAATTCTCTAACTTCTTAGGAGCCTTTAATTAGTTTTGTAGAAAGTTTAAAACCTGGCCTTCTGAAATGTCCTGCAAAAAAATATGTTGTTGGCTTTTCAGCTTCCCAGGAGTTTTGTTACTGTTGTTGTTGTCATATTGTGCTGGTGTTCTCTGTGCTTGCATCAAGTTTTCCTACTTACAAAGTAAAATCTTTATCCTTAATAAGATAAACTAAGTCATAATGTCAGAAGACTAGTTGAGTCACCAGAACGTACAAAGATCAAAACTGAGACTTACCTTCCTCTTGGCACTTATTGTCAGAGACCACAGTGGTTCCCACTTGACTACAGAGTGAACCCCACTGTGTACTCAAGAGAACAAAGTTGCCATGGGCCTCAATACTTATTTCTGTATGTGTTTCAGCATTTGATATATTATTGATTATTACCCTCTTGAAGAACTCAAATATATTAAAACTTTTGAGCATTTCTTATTAAATAGTTGATATTGCTTATAGTATTTTTTGTTCTTTAAATTTTTTCAGTACAGTAAAACATTGATCTTTCATTTTTCAATGATGGATCCTCTGGTACTTATAGTCAGTAACATATGGTCATGCTTGTTCTCTTGTTCTACTGTATACATCTTGTTATCCCATCTGGATTTCTTATTACAAGAGGTCATGTGACTTCTTGTCTCTCTCAAAATAACAACATAGTGATGGCTCCTCTAACAACTAATACATGTTGAGCAGTTTGCCAAGTTGAACAATTACATAGTTGTTTCATACTTTTTTGAGGGTGGAGACAGGGTCTCACTTTGTAGCCCAGGTTGGCCTGGAACTACAATCCTCCTGCCTCAGTCTCCTGAGTGCTGGGATTACAGGTATGTGCCACCACATTAGTTGTACTGTTTTAATGAGACTAGAAAAGCATCCAGTGCCCAAATCAGATTGTTGTTTATTAAAGTTCTCAGGTTGAGATTCTTGAAAACAGACATCATGTATTGGTGGTTTGGAGACATCTCTAGCTTTGGTATCAGAACAAGATATTTAGGGAAAAATATTTCTCTTCTGTGTTGTGGTGTTTTACAATGTGCTTTTTCTTAAACAGTCTTTATGTATTTAATATTTTCTGTCCTATGCTGAAACAGAACAGTGAAATCTAAGACAAATATCACAAGAGTGCTCATATGCCATTGTATATTAAACTCACAGTTAATAGCCCCATAGCTTTATTATTGCTTGAACAGAAGGGCACCTAGTTGATTGAGAAAGTAGAAAGGCTGATGGGTCAACAGTCATGGCAGCCCACCCCTTTATATGTGTCAGAAAATTTCATAGGAATGTTTGCTTTACCATTCAGTCATTTCTATTTTCAAATCACCTGATGCTAGTATATAGCATTCTTGAATGCTGCACTATTAATAAATACCTACTTGATATCTTCACTACTGTGACTTCATATTATATAAAGATTTTTCTCTAAAATATGAGTGTATTTGAAAGCTACTTTTGTACATCTGTGTCAATTCCTAACTTTAAAATTAGATTTTTATTTCCCAGACACTTTCCAGGAGGTGTTTTTAAATGTGTGTGTGTCTGTCTGAATTCATAAAGTATAACTTGATATTAGTTTATATCATTTTTCAAAAGATAGAACAGCTTTATATCCACAAGTTTTTTTTATAATTAAAGTTGATATACTTTTTCTTTGATCTTAGGAAACAGTATGAAGTGAACTTTTAAACCAGCATAAACCAATTCCTAAATATTTTTGCAGGTTTCCCCCCTTTTTTTAGTGAAAATAATCTCTTATTAATTTTAGAGGCTATGCTCTCCATCATTTTTGCTATTAAAGATTCATTTATTCTGTCATTAAATATTTATTTAGTGCTGGGCTTACACTTCAGAGATACATCAGAGTTGACAAATAAGGTCTCTGACCTCATAAAGTTTACATGAGAGAGACAGGCAGTTAACAAGTGAACAAATGAAGAAACTGGGAGATGATAGATGGCTGTGAGTGTCAGAAGGACATAGCGAGTCACATAACAGGAACTGGAGGCTGCTCTAGTGGGTGGTCAAGGCAAGATATGCAATGATTCCTACAGCGTAAGAATGACCCAGCTGGTCTAGGGTTAGGGCATTGCAGTCTGTGGAGATGACAAGCTCAGGATACCTAATGCAGAGAGCTGGCCTTGCTCACAGAAGGTATGGGAGTCGTAGGTCAGCCAAGGGAGGAGCTGCTGAGACTGAGTTATGCTGAACCCACATCTTTAAGCAGGATGTGATATAGTCCTCCCTACATTTGATAGTGTGCAGAAGCCAAGGGCTGGAGGAGAAGAACCTCCTCCTGGAAGGAAGGTCTTGTGTTGTGTGGTATCTGGAGCTAGCTTCCTCCTCTATCACCCACCTTAGGGAGAGCATCTACATCATCAAGGCAGCTCTCAAGGCTCAGTAGGAAACTGAGTGTAAAAGGGTTAAACCAGAGTTCCCAACAAATGATATGTTCAGCAATGTCATAACAAAGCTGTAATCCATTGTTGTTACAGAAATGATTTGGATAGCTCTTTGCCTTCAGGAAGTGCACAGCAATTGGCATGTCAGCAGACATGCTGTGCCGTACTTATGTTAGAAATATGTACCAGGGCAAACCTAGGCACAAAGTGAAGAAGTTCGTGCCAGGACCAGAGATCAGAAAAAGAGAAACAGGATCTGACTGTGGCTAATATGACAAAATGGCCCTGTGATTTAGCCCAGGTGTTCAGTGGTGCCATTCTTTGGAATAAAACATTGTTCCCCAAAAGAAACCCACCTGTGGCTAGAGCCACAAATCTACGTAAGAATGTCAAGAGCTTGGCATCAGGAGTCAGAACAATGGAAGGGAGCTGTCTTCCTGGTTGAAGGATGCAGGATTTGGGCAGCTTACTTTGGAGACAGGACTTCCTGAACAGCCTGGGGAGCAGGGCCAGGGGTGGGATGGAATGAGAGAATTCTGGGGTAAACATCATCTCAGCAGATCTCTAGTCAATCAATGGTGAGCAGCAGAAACATTTCTTCCTCAGTTAGTATAATAGAAGGAATGATCATTGTATTTAAGTCTTTTGGGGGTTTGGCTCTGTGTTATAAAGTACAGTTGGAGGTTGTGTCCTCCATGCCTGGAGAAAACCTCTTCCTCATGAATAACAGTGGAGTGCTTGTAAAGAGTTTCAACTAGGAGACGATGTGCAGATAGCAGGGCAAGGTAGCTGTCAGACATCTTTTCTTTGCTTCCCACAGGAATTCCTGCATTAACTCTCCTCAGGATCTGGGCCATCTCCCGTTTCTTTCCTCCACCCCTGACTTTCCTGTCTTTTACCATTAAACTAGGCCTGGTTTGGAATAGAATTTGGGAAAAATAAAAAAAGAATCTTTTCAAGTATATGTCAGCTTCATTAGAATAACATCTGATCCTCACTGCATCTCTTTTAACAGCTTTCAGGAGGGAAACTGTATTTGACCACTGGTCATAGAATAGGGTCTGAGCTTGCATCTAGAGAATATTGTAGCTGGAAAGCCAAACCATGTGCAAGTTGATATTACTCCTTGTGCAGTGTGCTTACATTAAGGAATTATAGTCACAGGCTTGTATGTAGTAACCACTGTAAGAACCAGGAATCCTCAAAGCAGGCTTTAGACTGCCAGAGTAAATGTCACATTAATTCATGCCTTGATTTAAAAAGAGATCTCCTCCAGACCTAATTCAAAGGCTGTTTCATCTCCATCCACAAACACATTGGAAATATCAGATTAGAAAGAGGCCGGTGAGCAGACAACAACAAGGAAAGGACAGGATTTAAAGGAACAGAGATTGAAAACTGGAGTATTTTGTGTAACTGGGAAGGTGTAAATGGAGCTGCATTTAACCTTTTTGTTACACTTCTTCCTGGGGTAGCAGAAAGACTTCTAGACTTCAGAGTCAGAAGTTCAAAGACAGCCGGGTGCTGGTGGCTCACGCCTGTAATCCCAGCTACTGAAAGGCTGAGATCTGAGGATCTTGGTTCATCCAGCCTGGGCAGGAAAGTCCGTGAGACTTTTATATCCAATAAACCCCTAGAAAACCAGAAGTGGCACCGTGGCTTAAGCGGTAGAGTGTTTGCCTTAAGCTGAAGAGCTCAGGGACAGCACCCAAGCCCAGAGTTCAAGCCCCACAACCTACAACAAAAAAAAAAAAAAAAGAAAGAAAGAAATTCAAAGACAGAGTATAGCATGCACTGTCAAGAAAAGGACCTAGGCTTGTCCCTCCCTGATCAGACTCTTTGCTTAAAATCGCTAAACTTCAGTTTCCACATTACAAAACATGAATGATAATTATCATTAGAATTATATTAAAATTTTATGAATAAGGCTTTGAAACTATTGAAATACTATATGAATGTTAGCTTTGTGTGTGTGTATGTGTGTGTGTGTGTGAGTGTGTGAGTACTGAAGCTTGAACTTAAGGGCCACATGCCCTCCCTCAGCTTTTTCTGTCACAACTGGCACACTACCACTGGAGCCACACCTCCACTTTTTACCTTTGATTGGTTAATTTGCAATAACAGTCTTGAGGATTTGGGCTAGCTCCAAAGCTCAATTCTCAGATCTCAGCTTCCTAAGTGGCTAGGATTGTAGACATGAGCTAGCAGTGCCCAAGGCATGTTAGCCTTTTTATTCCACTTTTTTTCCTTGATTAGCTTTTGAACTATGGACTACTCATTTACTTTAGCAGAGCCTTAGTTTCTTCCTAAATTTAGAATAATAACATTATCTTACCTGTCTGTTTTACAGTAGGAAGATAATGTACTTAAGGAGTTTTACTTTCTGGAATATTTTATGTAAGTGGATGATTTAATCCTTATTACATTATGCAGAGCACACAAGTTCTAATAGTAGTCCTGAGACCTCAACAAAAAGGTTAAATGCCGTTTGATACATTTTAGCTAATCATTCCAGAAATATATTTTTTTGTAGAAAATGATGGTAAAACAAGCTTTGTGCTTGAAAGCACTGAGCACCAAGTAGCTGGGGATTGTTTTGTTGTAGAATAGTTTATTTCTTGATTGTGCCAGAACAAGTTGTTTTATATGTAAGCCTCAAACATGGAGAGGCCCTAATTAAGTGCAAATTATAATGAAATTAATAAATGACACCAATTTTTAGAACTTAAAATGGGCTTTGAGAGAAGGCAGTGTGGGCTGTGATAATTCTAATCTTTTGGGTTGTGATTCAATATTATGTAGCATTAAAACTCAATTAAATAAAAAAATAACTGAAGAATCAGGGAGGGAGAACACTCATCTCTCAGTTGGCTCAACCTCTCAAATGATGACTTAAAATATGTTAACTGCTATGGTTGTAATTGTCCTTATTGTTCACTGGATTCCAAATAATTGCACATATAATTAGCATCAGTTAATGAGAGATATGAAATTACTCTATTCACAAATATACTAGATTGTCATAAATTGCCCAAATCTAATTGCAAGCTTAAGGTTTTATTGCACTTTTGCCAATGAACTAGAGTATAAATGGATTCATGTATGTATCCACTTGCCACAGTTATTGAATTCAGCATTTCTTGATCCATCCAACAAGGCCAGATAAGGGGCTTCCCAGGTGCCACCAGCCAAGACTGAACAGAAAACTCATGAGTTCCTAATGATGCAAAGAAACTCAGACTACAGAGCCAGTCACCACCCAACTTCCACCAAGTGATTCTGGGCAGCCTGGGGAACTGCTTCTGTGGACACCAACAATCCCAGCAGAAATAGTATATGTAAGCCCTGCAGACGCAGAGAGACCAGAAAAGCCCTGCAAAGTTAATATCATGGAACTAGAGCTCGTGAAGGCAGGCTAGATCCAGGAGCAATCACAGTCAGCTGATGCCTAGAATGACAAGAGTCTGAAGTTGGAATGACCTGGCAAGGATTGTAGAGCAGCCATTATAAATGGACTTCTACACCAAACTATTAAGATTCCTCAAACAAATGAAGAAATAGGAAATCTCAGCAAGGAAAAAGGTTCAAAAAGTGAAAGTTAGTGAATTGAAACATATAACTGAAATAAACGCCATCTAGATGAGGTCAGTAGTAGAGTGACAAAGCTAGAATGAGTGAGTGTGAGGGAAAATCCATAGAATTCACACCATCCTGACAGCAAAAGAGAAGTACAGACATACGGGGTGAAGGGGGCTGCAAATCAAACCCAGAGCTTTGTACACATTCAGCAAGTACAAGCACTCTGTTACTAAGCAACAACCCATCCCCTAAAAAACTTTTTCTTGTTTTTGGTGTGTTTTTTTTAATAGTCTCAGGGGCCTGAGAGACTATAACAGAAGATCTGATGTTCATATTGATGTTCTATCAGGGTAGGGGGTGTATGGCCTGCAAGCCATGTAAGTTCCTCGAAATCATTTAATTTATTACAGGAATGAGGTTTTTGTATGCTTCTGTGTGGTCTGCCTGGACTGATAATTTGATATGGCCTGCAAAATATGTTATAAAATATCTGAATGGCCTTTATTAGAAAAAAAGATTCCCTACCCCTGACAGATAGAGGGTGGATATTCAAAGAAATAGGACTGAGATTACAATGCTTGATAAGAAATGTACTCATTATCTTGCCCATGTAATTGTAACCCCTCTGTACAGTATCTTCACAATAAAAAAAAAAAAGAAATAGGACTGAAACCTCTCAACCTGGGGGAAAAGCCATAAAGCTACAACTTTAAGAAGCTGAATTGATGACAAACACTGAGAAATCCATTTGAAGACAAGAGAAAATTTTACACTCCTTTTTTAAAAGAAGTGGTTTCAATCCAACATGTCAGCTTATGTATATAATAGGTCTTGATCAGTGTCAAGGTTTCCATCATTCCCTGCTCCCATCAATCCCAACCCCACCCATCCCTTCAAGTTTCTTAGTTCCATTTTTACATATTCACATTGAGTTTTATGACTATATTTTCCTGTCATTCATCTCCCCATCCATTCCTCATCTTTTAACCCCTCTGACTCAGACAAGACATGGTTTAGATTTCTAGTGTTCATTTTTTTAACTGTCAGTTATTCAAAGGAGTTATACCAGGGAAACTAACTCCTAAGTATACCATACTTTAGTCAGTTTGATTGTGTATATATGCATATGGCTGTGTATGTATTTTGATACTTTTTATTTTATATCTTAACTTGCACAAATGAGAGAACACATGTGCCCTTTGCCTCTCTGAACCTAACTTCTTCACTTAGCATAAGTTTTCCAAGTACATCTAATTCCTACAAATGATATGATATTCTTTCTGATGGATGGAAAAAATTCCTGTGTGTGTTTCTTGAATAATCAGTTTGTAGGGCATTTGGGCTGTTTCCCATAACTTGGCTGAAGTGAATAATGCAGCAATGAACATGAGTGTGCAACTGTCTTTATCTTGACTTGCAATCTTTTGGACAATTTTCCAAGAGTAGTATCTCTAAATCATAAGGTAGTTGTGTTTTTAGTTTTTGAGGAATCTTCATATTGTCTTACATAGCAGTTACACTAGATTACATTCCCACATACAGAGTAATAGGTTCCTTTTCCCCCAGCATCCTCTCTAGCATTTGTTGTTATTTGTATTCTTGATAATGGCCGTTCTAACTGGTTTGAAATGGAATCTCAATTTGCATGTCCTTTATGCCCATAGATGTTGAACATTTCTTCTGGTTATTTCTTACCACTACCACTACTATAACTACTATTACTACTACTACTATTACTACTACTCCTGAGAAGTATCTACTTAACTCATTTGTCCATTCACTTATTGAAATATTGAATCTTTGAGGGTTTAGGTTTTTAAGCTTCTTATATATTCTGGTGATTAGGCCTTTGTCCAACATATAACTGACAAAGATCTTTCTCCATTCTGTAGCTTATCTTTTTAGCTTAGTAACTATATATCCTTCTCTGTGAAGAAGCTTTTTCAATTTGGTGAAATCCCATTTGTCAATTCTTTCTCTGATTTTCTGCATAGGCAGAATATCCCTGACAATGGCAATAAATTCTAGTGTTTCCCCTACTCCTTCCAGTAGTAATTTCAAGGTTTCAAGTGTCACATCGAGATCAACTTTGAATTGGTATTAGTACAAAGTAACAGACAGGATCCAGTTTCAGTCTTCTGTACATATTGATGTCCAGTTTTTCCAAAATAATTTGTTGAAGAAGTTGTCTCTTGGGCTGGGAAGTTGGCTCAGTGGTAGGGCGCTTGCCTTGCATGCCTGAGGCCCTCCCTGGGTTCGATTCCTCAGCACCACATAAGCAAAAAGAAAAAAGCCAGAAGTGGCGCTGTGGCTCAAGTGGTAGAGCGCTAGCCTTGAGCTGAAGAGCTGAGAGACAGCACCCAGGCCCAGAGTTCAGGCCCCACAACCGGACCCAAAAAAAAAAAGTTGTCTCTTTCCAACGTATATTTTTCAGCTCGTTTGTCAAAAGTCAGAGTTCCTTTATTATATTTGTTAAGAAACTATCCGAATGGTATCAAAACTATGTAGAGGAAATGTTTAAAATATTTCAATTACTTAAGTATTAAATGCTTAGGAAAATACTTCAGACAGTTGTGTTTTAGCAGTGAGGAAGGGAAAGAGAAGTTACTACTCCACTTGAAGTTGTTCTACAAGAATGATATAAGTACACTGTGATAAGTTGGATTTCAGAACAACTGATAAGAAAGCCAATGAAAATTAGATTCTCAAAAACACTGAACAGATCAAGATGGAGTCCTAAGCATGGGTTATCTAAGACACAGGAAAGCAGTAATGACCAACCAGAAAACAAAGACTAGCTGAGAGGCTTTTAAAGATCTACAAAATCACTTCAAACAAAGAAATAGTGGCTATATTAACAAAAGCTAAAGCAGCTTCAGAACAAAAAAAGCAGTTACAAGGGGGGAAAATGGCAGTAAACCAAGCAGGGTGGGACATGCTTGTAATCTCAGCTTTAGGGAAGCTGAGACAGGAGGATCATCAGTTATGGACTACATAATGAGACTCTGCCCCCAAAACAATTAACAAAAACTAGTGTGAAACAATTACAAAAGAGAAACTTCACCAAGAAGACATAGACATCTGAAATAAGTATGTCTAAACAACAGAATTTCAGAATACATGCCTTGAAGAGACAGAAAAATCCATAATTATATTGGGAAAGTACCATTAATTGATAGCAAGGATAGTTTAACCAGTAGTATCTAGATGATAACAGCAGATACATTATTTTAAAACACCCATGAATCCTTCTCCTCCAGGACAGAGCCTATCCAGAGACATAAAACCTCAACAAATTTAAGAGAACTAAAGTCTTAGAGAGTACATTCTGTAACCATAATGGGGTCAAACTGGAATTTTAATAAGAGGGATAATAGGAAAACCCTGTGTACATGTGGATATTCAACATCATCCATGGATTAAAGAAAATAAAAGTACAAAACTGCAAGATATGTGAGATGCAGCTAATAACATATAAAGAAGAAAGACTCAAATCCATAGTTTAAGCTGCCATTTAAAAACTGAAAAAAAAGATAAAAAGACACAAATAACTTACTCTAGGAATAAATCAGGTGGTATCAGTACTTTTTTCCCAACTTTTAAAGGGACTGTATATGTGTGTGTATGTATATTATATACTTATGTTTTATAGAGAAACTTATTCTTATAAATTCAACAACTTAGACCAACTGAACTAAATTGTCAAAAACTACAAAATGCCAAAAACCTATCCTTTGTGAGACAACCTAAATTAATTTAATTCATTATTAAACTTTCCTGCTTATATCCTAGCCAGTGTCACTTCATTGTAAATATTTAAAGAAGAGTCTGAACCAGTTTTTTACAGTCTTAGTATAGAGTTGAAAGCATTTCCTAATACCAAAACTAAGAAAGAATATAGATTACAAAGTCCATAATAGGGTTAGCTCAGCAGAAGAGCACCTGCCTGGTGAGCACAAAGTCCTGAGTTCAGTCCTCAGGGCGAGGGCGGGGGGGGCAGGGGGGAAGGGGAAAGTCCACAACAGAATGATATTGTCCACAGAGAAATGTACACCTTACCTGAATTGTGAAATAGTAACCCTCTATACAACACCTTAATAATAAAATTATATTTCAAAAAACTTAAATTTAGGGGCTGGGAAGGTAGCTCAGTGGTAGAGTGCTTGCCTTGCATGCATGAGGCCCTGGGTTC
This sequence comes from Dipodomys ordii, assembly GCF_000151885.1. Lineage (NCBI taxonomy): Eukaryota > Metazoa > Chordata > Mammalia > Rodentia > Heteromyidae > Dipodomys > Dipodomys ordii. Next base: position 3,800,544 of record NW_012267284.1, read on the forward strand.
AATTCCTCTGAATGACATAAGCAGAAAAAGCCAAAAGTGGTGCTATGGCTCAAGTGGTAGAGCGCTAGCCTTGAGCTGAAGAGCTGAGGGACAGTGCCCAGGCTCAGAGTTCAGGACCCACTATTGACAAAAATAATAATAAATTTAAATTAAAAACATTTAAAAAGTTAATAACATCAGCAAATTTAATCCAGGAAAAATAAAAAGAATTAAGCACAATAAAATGATATGCAAGAAAGGTTCAGTATTTTGAGATCAGTCTATGTAATTCATACCAACCAACTAAAGAGAAAATCATGTGATATAATCTTGCACTAATTCTTGATTTCTTAAAAAAAAATTCTCTACAGTCTAAGAACATAGAATGACTTTTCAGCTTATTCTAATTTCATAAGAAACATTCACAGAAACCTACAAGTAATATCATCCTTTATGATGAACAGCTCTAAATTGTGAGTTAGGGAAAGATTTCTGCCACCCTATTCTACCTAACCAGTAAAATAAAGCCAGGGAGAAAAATAGAGACTTTAAAAGATTAAACTGTTCCTACCTGTAGATAACATTATTGTCAACAAAGAAAATACAAAGAAATTTACAAAAAAAATCCCACATTAAAAAGTGATTTCAGGATACCAAACCACACAGAAATCAATAACATTTCTACATAATAACAATAAGCATATGGAAGCCAACTTTAAAACACAGTGATACTTCCAATTGCTCTGACGAAAATGAAACACTTGGTTATAAATCTAACAGTGCATACAGAAATTGTATGCTGCAGCTTACAAAATGCTGAGAAATGAAGAAATCAGTGAAGACCTGAAAATTTGGAAAGATCCACTTTGTTCATTGGCCAGAAGAATCAATGTAATCAGTACCTCTTATCTCCCCCAAACTGATCTTAAGTTTAAAATAATTTCAATACAATACCCAGCAAAGATTTTTATAGCCTTAGTCTTACTATAATTTATATTGAATAGCCAGGAATGTAAAATAATTAAGAACAATATATGAAAGCAATCACTGAACCTTTGGTAACAGTGATCATGACAACATGGTACTGACAAGGGATTACATGCAGATCAGGGGACAAAATGTAGAACCCAGACTATTGCCTTTCAGTTATTGTAGCAAATACCTTAGTGATTCAACATATAAGGAGGAAAAGTTTATATTTTGGCTCACTGTTTTGAAGGCTTCAGTCCATTGATCTTGTTGCTTTGGGGCCTGTGGTCAGGAAGTATATGATAGAAGGACATAGTGAAGCAAAAACCTCTCACCTCATGGCCAGGAAGCAAAAGAGCAAAAGAAAGAGCCTAATGTCTTTCCCTCAAGCCACATATCCTAATGGTTCACCACTCCCCGTAGTACCAAGTAGGATAGGGCCCCCTTAACACTTAGGCCTTTGGGGAATGTTCCAGAGCCATACTACAGCAGAGACCTCTTGGTAGAAGAGTGCTCTAACACTTAAACTATTTCTCCAGCCCCTGTTTGCATGTTTCTGAGATGCTCTCCTTCTAGAGATGACTGGAGATGAACTATTGCCTAGAATTAGAAGCTGGGGAAGAAGGAAGAATATGACTGGCTGGGAGGTAACCAGGAAGTCTGAGGTACTGGGGCAGTGCTGCATCTTGATTGCAATGTGGCTACCCAAACTGAGGTGTAATAGAATCACAAGGAAATGTATTTGTACACATGTGCAAGTGAACACATACAATACTGTAAAATCTGAATGATCTGTGTAGACTGTCAGTTTCCTGGTTTTGATATCACACTATTGTTATTATGGGAAGGCTGATCACTGGGGAAGACTGGGGAAGGACGTAGGACTTTCCTATATAATTCTTTGAAACTTCTTGTGAAATCATTATTTCAAAATAAAAAGGTATTTTTTGATAATTAAAATTTTAATTTGCAAAACAATAAATAAGGATAAAGCTTTCAGAGAATAAGCTTCTTCATTTTGAAAGGAGGTTGTTACTTTGAGATGGGGAATTATACTGGGGATGTGACTTTGTGATGTAAATGACCCTCAGAATCCTAACCAGACCTCTGCCACAAAGGGCTTCTGAGTTTTTCAAGCATCAGAGAGAGCATTAGGCCCTCCCCAGGAAAGGGAAGGATAATGATCTGTTTCCTAGGAGGAGAGAAGGGAGTTAGAGAGTACAGGAACACAAGCAAAGAGTCTCCAAATCCACAACTGGGAGCTGTGTTAGAATCCTTCATCCTTCCACTCTCTAAGGACTTAGGACCAGTTCTCACTATGACTACAGAAACTGTCTGCTGTCTTTAAAATTTTCCCTTATGTGTTGCTTATCCCAAGTCTGAAGATAATTAGAAACTGATCCTGCTATGAAGATTTTCATACAATGAACATTCTTGCTGTGTGAAAGGGAGACCAGGATGCACATCCTGGGCATAGGCACTGTTACAGAGGCAGACCTCCAGGACAAGAAGAGCTGAGCTGAGAAGAAGCAAGTACAGTAGTCTCTGTCCCCTAGGATAGCTGCCCCACTTAGGCAACTGCTCAGGCTAGAAGTTCTAGTCTGTTGCGGGGGCAGGGGAGATGGGGAGGTGTAGTGGAGAGCCCACTGGAACACTTGCACTGTACATTTCCATCAGTCCTTTGTCCATGTCTGCTGCTGCTTCCCAACAGTGAGCTTCTATGTATGCACCTTTTGCAGTTTCTGTATCACATCCTCAGGGCCTTCCTATGTTTGGTCCCCAGGCTCACCTGCATGCAAATTGGACTGGGCAGACTAAGTTGGTGCATCTGCCCTTTTTTTTTTCTTTCCTGGTCCTTCAGGAAGCTGTAACTGGGTAGATTTCTGGCTAGCATGGCATTATGCTCCTCCTCCTGACCTTTCTGCTTCTCAGGAGGAGAGAAGAAGCAGCTCCACTACTTAGCATTTGCAAACTCCTTTCACCTTGAAGTTGCTCTACAGACTTGAAACTCTTTGGGAGAAGAAAAGAAGTATCATGTAATATTCAATTTCACACTTGGGAAACAGAAACAATAAAGTTAAGTAACTTTCACAATGCAAGATAGCATATCTGTGTTAGGAAGGAATTTGTGACTTTATAATTCTATTCTCAGACCACTCTTTGGGACTTGTTCTAAAACAAAAAGCTTCTATGCTCAAAATTTAGCTTTGCCCCCATCGAGTCATAAATCAGGAGTTCAAAATGAGACAGTAAATAAGTTAGACCAAGAAAGTAAGTCGCCTTTGTGGAATGCGGTGTAGTCATAAATTCATGTGATTACCATAAAAATCAGACAGCATTTTCTTGAAATAATAGAACAGTGGTTTTTACATCTTAAATATAAGCCTTGAAAATAAGGTATTTGTTAATAAAAGGAAACTTCTAAGGGCTGCTATGATGCTTTGATGACTTAACAAATAGTGTAGCTGAAAAGTAGTTATTTCTTCGACTCTCTTTATTCATCTATTAGTAGCAAAATTAGAAAAATCTGTGAGAAAATTATATCTGTTGACCTAATGGTAATATTATGAACTTTGCATTGTAAAACCTGGGTTTCAAACATATATTTTTTTCTGTTACAAAGTTGAAAGAATTGTAAGCAGATAATTCATGCATTTAGAAAGTAAAAAATGGTATATTAAGTAGTTGCCTTTCTATTGTGCCATTGGCTTATTGTGTGTGAGCCACATTTATGTGCTGTGTGCAGAGTGAGGTTAAGGGGAACTTTTGTGATGGTGGTTATGCCTTCTGGAGGGTCTAATATAGAGCTATATCAAGCAAGGTATAATAGGCTTGAAGCTGAATAAAAGCTCTCATACAATAGAAGTGGTTTTCAGTAATAAAAAGCCCAGGATAGGTGCCCCTGGTCCTTAGATTGCTGTCTCCTGTGAGGTGATTCAGAGAAGCAGCCTCCTTCCACCATCAACCTAGTGGCCTGGGTGGAAGTAAGTTGTGGGGAGGGGAAAAATGAAGGGGAGGCACCTGTCTCACAACCCTGGCTTGGTAGTAATGCACAGTATTACTGCCAACACAACATTGAAGAGAGAGGCCTGCTGAGAGGGTTGCAAATGCAGTTGCTGGCTGGGGAACTATTTCCCAGTAAAAATGTGTGCATTTCACAGACAGAAAATGGGTTTGGTGGATAGCAGCCCAACTGCCAAGGAGACTTTCTTAAGTTATACTGGCTTAGTCTTTCCTATCTAGCCACCTTCTATAATTGGGCCCAGGATAATATTTTCTAAAAGAAAGATAATTCTTTGGGGAAGGGGTAGGAGAACAATCTCCCTATGTAGTCTGGGCCAGCCTTTAATTCTATGCTTCAGCATCCCAAGTACTAGGATTACAGGATATACTACTATATCTGACCCTAAAAAAGATAGTTTTCACAGAGTTGAATTCATTATTGCTGATGGAAGAATTCATTTTTCTGATTCAAATTTAATGAAGAACTCCTACTAGGACATTTCGAGAACTACTAGAAAGTCCATCCTTATTCTTACTAGAGTCATGTAGGCTGAAGGGAACAGAGACTTTTGGAAGTCACTACTGGGACCTGAGTGTATATACCTAGACCTAGACCTTGGCCATGAAGGAATAGCCAAGAGTACAACTTGACAGAGGTACTGCTTGTTAAATACTCCTGTTTTCTGTCCTTGAATTTAGAAGATCACTTAGGTTTTAGTGAACTTCGTATTTCTTTCAACTTTGTAATCTTATTAAAGAAGAAGCTGTGGTAAGCTTCCCCTTAAGAAAACATTAATACTATCAATAAATTTATTATTCCCACTTAAGCCCCCTGTAGCTCCTCTTTAGCTCTGAACATTTTACCACCAACCCTAGGAAGAGAGACAGGAGCCCCAAGGATACACTGAAGAAATAAAGCAGTCTCCACCCTGGAGTACTAACCATACTTAGACTTCACAGCTGCCCAGAGCCGAGACCACTACAGAGGAGAAAATTGCCTGTGCCGATGTGAGACTCATACTGTCATCTGCTCCTTTTAGAAGCATGGTCATGAATGACATCTGATTTGAAGTCACAATTTACTACTGTAATAAAGTTTCTAAAATTACTGCAGTCTGAATCCAATTGTATTGAACAGTCAATTGATTCTGGGATAAAACATGCTTACATCACACAATAATGACTGGTTTGAGAAAAATAAGGTTGTGTTCAAGAGCCAATATCTCAGTACAAGACAGACGCCATTAAAATTCTTCGGGTGGGGGGAGGAATAAACTGTGTTTGAAGAAACATTGCCTTCCATTTGCCCAATGCTTGATCCTTACAGCATCCCAGGATGATAGGCAAAGCAGGAAATCCCACTGTAAAGAGGATGAGTGGTGAGATCTCAGAAGCTTTCACTTAAGAATCCAGTATTAGTATTAGAATCCAGCTCATCAGACACACTGCCCCAACCTTAAATGAAATGTGAGGGCTACTGGATTGACAGAAATTGATTTCCTAAAGGTCATAGGAGGTATATTCACAAAAATCCATGAATAGATAAGTATGGAGGACACAGTTAATCCTTTTGGATGGTAAACTAGATAGCACATGGCAACATGTTGAGTTAGTAACTCAACTCTAGGTATTTCTTACAGGAAACTCTTCTCTCTATCTCTCTCTTTTCTGGTATCATGGCAAATTCTGACATTCAACTGTCACTCCTTTGGTGTTTTTCTTTAAGGGAATAAATAAAATCGTTGGCATGTATTTTGTTAGCACTTTCTAAGATACTTGTTTTTATTTGGTTTAGTCTACTACAAGACTGTTGTTTTCTGATTTCGGTTATTGAACCATTTCCAAGGCTGTAGATCAGAATTAAAAGAAAGTGTCATCTTTATTTTATTGTTTCAAAAGCTTTCCAATGTGGAATGTGAGGGGCCTCAAACTCTAGGTTCTAATTTTGTTCATATTACCAGGAACCAAAAAATGGCTCAGATGTCTCAGTGCCCTGGTGTTCTTGGCCTTCCTACATTGTGTGGCAAAACTTGCTCCCTCCATCTTTCTGGGAAGTGTTCTGCCACTCTCCCATCTTTTCCTTTTACCACCCCTGTTAATATCAGTCACTTCTTCATTTGGTAGTCTACCGGGGTATAAATCTCCCCAAGTAGTTTTTGCTCAACCACTTTGCTGGGTAGATTGGAAAGAAACACCATTTATTACATGCTAATCAAACCGTAATTGCCTGTCTCCCTGATAAATTGACCGTGAATTAGGTAGGTCTCTTTGACTGACACACTTTTAGGAATGTGGCTTTCGGTCTTGGCAGACATGACATATTTACGATCTAAAAAAACAGCTTGCTGTTAGGGAGGCAACAATGTTTCCCTCTATTGAAGGAATTGATTTCTAAAATTTTCACTTGCATCTTAAGTAGGTGTTGGAAAAAAGTAGCACTCATTGATTGTTTATGTGGTAGATGGAGAAGCAAGTTACTTTGAGTTTAAAAAGAAACCCTGTTGCCATATTGATTTAATCAGAGTTTTGTTTGTTTGTGTCTACTGATCTAATGTGTAATCAGAATCTCTAAATAAGGAAAGGGTTTCATTCCACTGCTCCGAATTCTGGAAAGAAAGTATAATATCGGATTTATCGTGAATGTGTCCCCTGAGCTTGTCACCATCAAAGCCCTCAGCATTATTTTCTGTGTTCTCCACAAGGCTGATTCTGCCCTCGGATCCTTCTCTTTCCCATCCCTTCCCTCTCTCTCTCTCTTTGATCAGCAATTAAAAATGATTCATCAAGATAAAGAATATTTATTAGAGCCTGTAGTTCATTCTGTCTTTTCACACTCTAGGGCCCATCACAACACCATGTTATATTTATTTAGACACAGCCTCTTTAGACTCTTGCAACCTGTACAGTTTGTTTGGCTTGCGTTGGTTTTAATATACTTGAAAGTTTTGAGGGAGACTGGCTAGATATTCTATAATGTGACCTTCAATTTGGGTATTACTGATGCTTTTCTTATGGATATGATTCTGGATTTGGGGGAGAAAGACCATAGACATAAAATGCCATTGTAAGCCTATCATATAAAGAACATCACGTGCCATCAATACAACTTAGACTGCTCATGTTGACCTTGTTCCCTGACTGAGGTTGTTTGTCTGATATCTCCACTGCAAACTCTCTTTATCCCCCATTTCTTTCTATATATTCCTATTTATTTTAACTCTATCTCTCATGCAAGGACCAGCTTAGGGTTCATTTGTTTGTAGATACTTGTCTCTTGAGTCTGATCAGTTAGCACAACATTAGAACTCCATTGTGGACATTTAAGAAGGCAGGCCTTGATTAGGAAGGAAAGGGAAATGGCTCATCTGCTCTTATGGGTGATCAATGCTATGATTCAAACACACAATATCAGCCCCACTCTTTCTTTTATGAATGAGAATCCTATAGCCTCAAGGAATGGCTCTGTAGCACTGACAGGAGGGGACGCTAAACAGCCATGAATTTAGCAAACTCCAGTGGCTGTCCCAGACGATGAAGACATATGTTTGAAAAGGAGCTGGTGTCTCCAGCAAGCTGGTCAGGGACCTGTCACTTTGCTGGAACTTTAACCTGCCTTTGCCACCTAACAGGATACTTGACATATGGTTTTCCCTGCCACAAAGGTCGCTGCTCTCCCTGGAATCACACTCCCAGAACTCTGAGCTTTTCATTATTCTTGACCTGTGCTGTTTACTTTTATTTTATCTGAAACATTTTCTCCTCAATTAACTTTAAATTGGAGAGCATGTCTTCTGTTTTCTGTAACCTCCAAGCCTTTAGCACAGAGTTGAGCTCCCTTTTTCTTCTATTGCATGTCACATTGTATTATCATTATCCGTGCATATGTACCAATGTGCCTGTGGCACAAAAGGATGGAGCTTCTTCATCCTTAGCATGAGCCAAGTGCAAGCATGAAGCTGGCATTTTGAACAAAAGTAACACCAAGAGTCCTTATGCCTCACAGAAGAAATGCAGTATAAAATGAAATTACATCTTGTATATACGTTTTTCTAGTTTAGGGAGGGGAAGGGAAATAACAAAATGCTGAAATAAGGATACAATGAGATGTAACAATGAGATGTACAAGACACTATGTTAAAAATAAACTTTATAATGTGTACACCGGAGGGGAACCAGGAGGACGACACAGAACTCGAGGGAATCAGGGAAAAACATATAACAGCGGGACCCATCAGTTGCACTGGACATTGACCAAAATGAATTAAGCAACTTAATGACAGTGATGGGAGGGAGGGAACAAGTGGGAAAGAGGGAACAGCTGATGTTGTGCAAAACAAAAGAAATGTACATACCACCCAATGTGGAAGAAATAGCTGTATCGCAAAGCTCATAGAACTCATAAATGTTATAGACCATGACAGACAATTTGCTCCAGGAAAGTTAGAATGTGTTTGTGACTTTAACTAAGCATCACTATCCCACAATACTGTGAAATTTGGGAAATTATGTAACCACTTAATCACAATAAAAAATTTGCAAAAAAAAGAATTTTACAACTTGGGGTGGAGAGGAAGGATGGTAGGGGAAAAACAAAGGAAGGGGTAACAATGTTCATTAGGAAATGTACTCATTGTACATGTAACTGTAACCCCTCTGTACAGTATCTTTACAATAAAATATATATTAAATTAAAGAATGAAATAGCCACAGACTCTCCATGAAACAGCTGCATTTATGAATGAATTTATCAGTATCAAAAGCATTCATTAGAAAAAAACTTGCTTCTAAAACTTAGGAAGGCAACCCAAGGAAAGGATATGAGGTGCTAGCAGTTCCTCGTGGCCCTCACCTTTGATACTGGGGGCAGGGGTAGCCTGAGATTTAACCATGGGGGCAAATCTGCCCTGACATGGATGATATTCACATTGCAGTCTAGGGGTTACTGAAGATTTGGAGGTGAGGTCCAGTGAAATCAAATAGCTTATCTTAGGGAAGCATTTATAGCTTTATTTTATTTTACATACAGAACCAAAGTTAACATTTATACATGCAGATATGACATTACCTATCAGCCTAGTTGAAAATACAACATCACAGAGAACTGTAGACTGTGATGTTGGAGTTGTCCATTCTTGAGCTGATTTCAGATTTAACGGGGGTAGGGGGGTGGAGCAGTTGATAATGTATATACACATTTTTGGTTGTGGAAGTCTGCTACTGGCATCTCATGAATCACAATAAGGGATACTGTTGCACATCCTATAGGGCCCAGACTGCCCCACATCAAAGGACTGTGGTAATCAAAGTGTCAGCAATGTCACAGCTGAGAAACTTAGATGGTTGTCTACATTGCCTGTGTGCTTGGCTAGGGTACCTTCTCCTAGATCCTGAGACATGTTATCTACTTAGTTAGATGACCCCAGAGAATGGGCCTTTGTTGACCTAAAAATGAACCTGACTTTTAGGTCAGTGCTCTCCACATAGACTGGTTGTGAAAGCCAAACAGGAGTCTCACATATTGGTTAAGCTTTTATTATTCAACAACTGAGAAAGTGCAAAGTGATATTGAAAACACAGACAAGCACTGTGTGTTTACTCATAGGTATAGACATATATATATAGAGAGAGAGAGGGGGGGAAATTATGTACTCTATATACTCTCTATTTTGTCAATCATAGCATTTGAAAGGCACTAGCACATTAGCATATGTGTGTATGTGACCTGTAATCTCATGATTTATTCCATTTACAGATAAAGTTTGAGTAGCTATAGGTAAATAGCCCTAGAAGGAAATCTTTGTCCTCAGAGGGAGAGTTCCCACATATTGGGGACTGTTATTAATAAGGACTGCTTTGAGTCTAAGATGCCATGGAGAAGACACACAGATCTGGAGGTGAGATAAATATTCTAGAAGGTGGGGAGGGCTGGTTTGGACCCCACCTACAGTGACTGCTTGGTAAACATCTGAGGTAATAGTGGGCTCTGCTGGGATTTCAGGATTCATCACCTGTGGTGAATGGAAACTGACAGCCGAGGTTTCAGTCTGCTTAACCCTAGCCAGGGCAACAGCTCTGGAGAGAAGCCAGTGAACAGTAGGGACTTTTGCCAAGGCTCTGAATCTTCAGGGCCATCTGTAAGAACAGATTGTCGAATGACAAGGGGAGGACAAGGAAGGTAATAGAGATGTGAAGGAGAAGACTCTCGGAAGGAAGAGAAAGGACTGGTGCCAGTGGGAAGAGCCCATTGAAGATTAAGTGTTCTGGCATCAGGATGGAAAGGAAGAGGTGACAAACTGCCTTTTTCTCTGGGAAGGAAGCCAATGGTGTACAAGAGTTGTGGCTTAGGTTCCAGATCTTTAGATTAGCTTTCCTTACTCACAAAATTAAGGTCCATATTTCTTCCAGGAACTACCAAGAGCAGACTAGGAGGTAGCCAACTGAAAGATCCTGTGATGGATAAAAGGGCTCAGAGGTGGGGAGAGGATTCATATCCAGGCCTTCTGGCAGCTGATCCTAGCAACTCTGGCCTTGAAGATTTCCCTGTGGCTCCCAAGCTAAGCCTTCCTCAACATAGGGTTGGGTCTAAGATCCTATATGCATTTCAGGACCATTTTACTAATAACTTTGTTTCTCATTTCATGTTCTCTAGTTTTCTATTGAGTTTCATATCAGCTGCTACTCTGTAACAAATCACTCCAGATTTAGTAACTTGAAAAACTAGATTTGTTCTTGTTTACAAATCTGTAGATTAGCTGAGTGATTCTACTTTCTTTGTGTATGGTAGAATTACTTTGGAGCTAAGTATATTCTGTGTTTTAATCTGTCTAGTGGTTAAGACCCACCTTAGCAGGCATCTTGGTGTGGTGTAAATTTTCTATCTTTTTTTTCAGTTGTTAAATTATTGTTTATTGTGTTTCTGTGCCCTTCACTTTATGGAAACTTCCATCTCAAAAAACAAATGGTTGCCCCCAAATTGCACAAGGTAAAAGTTATGGTAGTCCATGTAATCATAAAAGCAAAGAGCCTTAATTTAAATGTTAAAGTGAAAATATGAGATGTGTTGAGGAGGTATGCCTTTACTGGAAGTTAGATGGTACTATGTTATAGGAAGAATGAATGGGGTATATCAGCTTGTCAACACAGCAGAGACCTACTTGGAGACATTGAGGATTGCTAAACTTGGGATACTGGATTTGGTTTAGCAGTAGAACACTTCTCTATAATCCCCTCAGACATATACCTAGAAGGCCTGTGGGAAGACATGATGGCCACAAATTCCAACCATATATTTCATGACTTTCTCAGCTTCCCAGGGAAGTCGGTCTTCATGGCAAAATTAACTCCAGGGAACCCCAAGAGCATCAAGCACTTACCTTGAGGAAGCCTGAGCACCATTAGGAGAGAAGGGATCACTCATCATGGTTGCCACGACAGGAGTATAGTATCAGGGAAGCAATGAAAGAAAAGGCCAAGTCCTCCTTGGTGAGGGGCTGGCTCCAGACATGCTGCAGCATTTCCAAACCTTGGGCTTGACAATGAGCATCCTGGTGCCCCAAATACTGAGCCATGTTCCTGAGCCACTGCCTGGCCTTTGGTGGACCCACCACAGTGACTTGAGTGTTGCCTGTGGCTGTGAACCAGGGCTCCAGCTGAATGAGGGTGTGGCTGTGTTTCTCAATGCAGGGGAGGAATGTGTCCCCATGGCTGAATATGTATTTCTCCTGTTCTTCTGTCAGGTAAAAAAACCAATGGAGCATCGAAGTTTTCAGGCCAGGTCCACCAGGCTCCCATGCGGTGAGCTCAGCTCTATGTTGTCCTCTCCCCTAGCTTTACTCAGAACAGAGCAAGTCCAAGCAGCTGTTTGCTAAATTTTCTATCTTAACTACACTGTCTTCTCACCTATGTGAAAGTGATAGAAACTCCAGGAACACAAACATTCTAATGTGGCATGCTCATTGGACAGAATGGACGGAGTGCACAGGTACAGGCAGAAACAGAAATCACCATTCCACTTTTTAGATGGAATAGGGAAAAAATAAATTTTTGTTAGTGGCATCCACATGGAGCTCTAGGTGGCTTTCTTGTGTTTGTAGTATTTCACTTAGTGAATGAGTCAACCTCAGCAATGTGTTTGTGTGTGTGTGTGTGTGTGTGTATGAAAGAGAGAGGTTGGGTTGTCATGGGGAAATCACCAATTTTCAACATGCTATGAACAAATGAAGGCAACAGTAATTCTTATTGTGACTATATTTTTGCACCCAATAAGGAACAGTTATTATTACTTGGGACTTATTTAGATAAAAGTAAAATGTTCTAAAGTCCCACACAACCATGAAGGACGTTCTAAGATTATATGGTTAGTTTCCACTTTACACAAATTATGTTGACAGGATAGCCATCAATCCTCTCTCAGTTTTAACTTTTTCTTCTCAGATTTCCCTTGTTCTCGTTTTTTTCTGATTGATAATTCTCTGCAATTCAATGACATAGAAGAATTAGACAAGTTTCTTGGGAAGAATTGGACAGATGGCTATGAATGATCACCTCCCCCCTGCAGTGTGTTACACACAGTGTTTGAAGAGATGCTTCATCTGAGGGTCTTACATGTAAACACTATGTTAGAAAGCTTTGTAAACACACACAGTTTGATGTTCGTTATCAATTATTTGCATTATTTCATTTAGTGAAGACTATCTTATGTTATTTTTGCATGACTGACTTGTAGAAACTACAAATAATAAAAATTGTCTTGGTTTCAGTTGTTTTGTCTTCTCTCTAGCAGCTGACTGCTGTGGGGATGGGAGTGCTGAGCACTGACAGGCTGAGTTGTGAGTTAGTGTCTGTCTTCACCTACAGCCCCAAAGCTACATATGTCTTATTTGACTTTAATTAGTATCCCTATTTGGTGAGACTAATAAGTATTCTTGTGTGATAAAATGAAGTTCTCATTCTACCTTCCCTTTTATTGCTTAGAAACTGTTTCTTTTGGCTTTGAAAATGAATTTACAATAGCTGAAGTTTTTCTCCAAGAAGTCCAGTGTATGAGTTTCCTCAGGGACACTTTCTGTGCTTTTCCCCACTTCTGTATATACTTCATGTTTTTTAATATCTCATATACATTGTTGAAAGCTATGCAATATATTAGTTTTTGAAGTCAGATCTCCGTTCCTACCTAGGCTTTGCTCTCTGTGTTGCTTCTGTTTATTGAGTTACTTCATGGAATGATATCTGTAAAATATGTACTCTGTGTGCCATTGGCCTCTGAAGTCCTTGAAGGCCACCTAGTAATTAGAGATTTTTTTTCAGTGATTTGATAAGTAAATCTCCAAGCCATGGCAGGAATGTGTGTGTGTTTTTATAGGACAAAGTCTGTAAACCATCAGGCAATTCACACTTCTTGCTCCTGGTCAGTCAGTGGTGATTCATTAGGGTCCCTTCAAGTCTTTTTTCTATACATGTTTGTTGATCTGTACATGTGTGTGCTCTTCTAAATTCCCAGCATGCATCAGAGATTTTCACCTTCTCCCATGCACATCTCATTCTCCAGTTTGTCCATTGCAGATTCGGTCAGTCTCTTGGCCACTGGCAACTGAAATATTGAACAATTGTCACAGATTGTTTCCAACAAATGGCTTTTTGTGCAGAGCAAGCTCTCATTCAGGGCAAATAAAGGCAAGAGTGAGAATGGAGCTTCTTTGACAGATTGGGTAGTATTGATTCTCTCTTTTCTCTCCACTCAGTGGCTTCAGGGCTGTTGGTTTTCGTAGCTGCTATGTTTGTGAGCCTGTTGGTTTTTATAAGTTTTGTTGTACCAGGGATAGGAATATGGAATTTGGGCAAGGGTAAATCACCTCTGGTTGGCTTGTTCTTAACAAAACTCATCTGTTTGTCTTGAATAAACACCCTCTGGGTTGTTGCAAGCCCTTGATAGATTAACACAGATGTGTTAGATGTCAAGATTTTTGTTGGGCTGAAACAAGGGTACAGGATGACCCATTGCAACAATGATACCCACAAGACACTATATTGGAAATGAACTTTACAACTTTGGAGGGGGGGTCAGAGGAGTGAGGGAGGTGAGAGATGGAAGGGATAGTGGGAGAACAACAAAGGAGGGGGTAACAATGCCCAACAGGAAATGTGCTCATAACTTACCATATAACTGTAACCTCTCTGTATAGCATCTTTACAAAAAAATTAGTTGGGGATAAAAAGATTTTTGTTGGAATCTCACTGATTTCATGGCAGAGCTCAATCTCAGATTCTGCTCTGCCCTTCCTGGGTCCTCCATTCAGGGGACGTGGATGGCTCAGTCAGGTTTGGATATAAGGAAGGGTAATAGTTTAAAAGGGTGTTCAGGGACCTGCCCTCATAGTCACCATGCACATGCTGCCCTCCAGTCCCATTGGAGTCTCTGCACACTGTGGAGGATGTGGCTTCCTTGGTCACACCTCACTGAACACTCCACCACCAGCCCTCATGCATCAAGCAGGTGTTCCAGTACCTTCCTCTAGTTCCCAGGGGATGGTAAGAGTTGTCTGCAACCTCTTCTCCCCACCACCATGGACTGGCTGAACTATTTGCCCAGTTGGAGCCTTTGGAAAGGCTGGCATTTTAAGAAGCTGCTAAGACCCACAGCAGCTCTGATCTCTACCAGTGCCTTTCCAGACCTACTCTTCCAATACCCCCACCCCCTCTCTACTGCTCCCTGCCTTCTCCTGCTCCCTGCAGTGGTCTGTGTGGGAGTTGTGCACCCCACTGGCAGGACCATATGTGTGCAGAGCTTATTTTAGCTATCCTAATCAGGAAATGATTAAAACAATTGTTTCTTTTAAACTGCTGTGTACTTTATCTGTGTTATTCTTGAATATTGGATTTGTATTAAATAGCAGTTTGCCCTAATTAACTTTAATATTACAGATTTGTGCTTTTTGGGCTCAGCATGCAGATTTATGCAAATTACATAAAGCTTTTAAGCTAGGAACCTAGCATTTACATTCACAATCCCCATCATCCTGTGTCTCCATAGCACTCTAAACCACCAGGAGAGATGGGAACTCCTGGATGGACATGCTCTGTGACTCCAATTTCACCTGAAATGCTTGGGACCAGTAGTGTTTCAGATTTCAAAGTAACTTGAATTTAGTAATGTTTGCATAGACTGGGTTGAGCATCCCTAACCTGAAAAGCTAAAATGGGAAATGCTTTAAAACTGATACAATTTTGAGTGTTGTGTGACATTCCACAAAGACTGAAAAAATCAAAGAAAAAAGCCCAGCACATGTGTCCTCTGTCCACTGTTGCTCACACATGCTTAGGGACCCCAAAATGGCCTCTGGATCTTTACAATTCCATTATCTTGTCCACTTTCCTGAATGCAGCTTGGGGTGTCCATGCTGTAATGTTCATATATGTGTGTGCTGGGTTCAGAATGAGCACTTGAAATGGAAAGAACAGAACACTAATGTGGGGTGGGGTGGGGGGCAGAATCAGTGTTAATGTTGTTTTCATAGTTCTTGTATTCAATACTCTCCCCATTCCTCCACCCCTTTCCTTCTCTCTTCCCTCCTTCTTCAGACTCCTCAGTACCTCTGTCACAGTTCATGACAGAAAAAGTGGTAGGAGAACAGAATGTTCTCTACAAACTAAAAGGTTTTGAGGTGAAGGCAGAGGAGAAAAACAGACAGACTCAATTTTCCTGCCCTCCTCCAGCTGCTAAAAACAGACCACAAATCCTTTGGCAAATCCCACTTTTCATGACATGAGATTTTGGATGTGGGATTTGAGGTGAGGTGGAATGGGGCTGGGAAAGTGCTCTCAGACTCCTCATGCACCATTAAATTCTCCATACAGCCACCTTCCCGTAGTTGCCATCCAGGAGCTCAAAGACCCTCTCTGGACCATGTTACTGTATAAAATATTTATCTTTTTTCCAATTAGTAGGAAAAATTTCTGAGTATACTTATTTCTTTGGTGTTTTCTACTGTACTCTTCCATTCCCTTCTTTCCACGTAAATCTTTTTTTTTTTTTTTTGTCAGTGGTGGGGCTTGAACTCTGGGCCTGGATGCTGTCCCTCAGCTCTTCAGCTCAAGACTAGTACTCTACCACTTGAGCCATAGCACCACTTCCAGCTTTTTCTGCTTATGTGGTGCTGAGGAATCGAACCCAGGCCCTCATGCATGCGAGGCAAGCACTCTACCACTGAGCCACCTTTCCAGCCCCCCACATAAATCTTTTACATGTATAGTGCTAGGAATTAAGGTTCTTGCTTGGCAATTATTCTACCCCCTTAGACTATGCACCAAGCCCAGGTTAAATTTTTAACACCAAGTAAGATAATTTGTTTTTTCTTACCAATTTCTTTTGCCTACTCAGCCAGAGATGCCAAAGGGGTGAAGTAGAACTTTCACTCACAAAGTCAGTACTTTTGGTTAAACTCCACAAGGATTGGCTAAGGAAAAATAAGTCCCTAGTGAAATAGACTAGGCAGAAATTTGTTGCAAACAAACTAACAAGCTGTATGTATTGAGTCTGATTTTCTGTAAATTACTTATCATCAACATTGGTAACCATGCTTTGCTATTTTGGGGGCATGACTTGATTATGTAGAATTTTTCTAGATTAATGCCTGTATTGTGTCAGAAGTGTGCTTGTCCTTGAGTGCCTCAATCCAGAAAGCCTTCATGTAATGGTGAGATAGGAGCCTCATGTGAGGAACATTTTAAAAAACACCATCATAAAGTTTGGGCCTGGAGATGATAGCTGATGGGTTTGGCTCTAGAAGTTTGTGTTTAGAGCTGGAAGATGTCTTCTTGCCCTTTAGACAAGTTTGAGCCTCAGTCTGGGCCTCTGCAATGTACTGCATAAGGCAGAGAGAGCACTTCTCTCCCCTGTAGGATCCAGCTTTGAACCCTAAATGTGGGTCTGTCCACCCCTGCTACAGTCCTCTCCACTCTCATATGTGGCCTACACACAGAGATGAAACTCTCGAACAGAATGGACTTTTAATCATAGGGAGAGGACAGTCAGCTTCAAGAAGACAAGTGGCTCCTAAGAATGGTGACACCATCCATTCTCATCAGTATCTCCCTCAAGATAGTTAACATTTGAGGAAAAAGGCATATGTGACAGAACTTGTGCTTAGTGCTTGATCAGTACTAGCCAGGTCTCTGTAGATCAGGAGACCTACAGAGAAGTTAACATCACCTGAAAAACCACAGGGAAAAAGGCAAAGGAATATCCCAGGTTGCAAAACACCTGGCTGGGCATTAGCACAGGGAGGAGCAGGGAACTGCAGTAACCAGGAGGCAGTGACATCTGTATCCATGAGTGGCTTAGTGGAGATATATTGAATGCCTACAGTGTCCAGCCACAGGGCACAGAACCAGCCCTGGGTTCACTTCTCCAGATCTCCTCGGCATGAATGATAAAATGCTATTGATTCAAAGCCTCCACCTGCACCTGCATCCAGGATATTGCTAATCTCCACCATCTCTCACCTTGTTTTAGGACAGCCTCCAAATTTGCTTCTGCCTCAGGGTTTCTGTTTTTACTGTTTATCTGCCTTGGGAGATGTTCCCAGTTCTTCTAAGGCCTGGCTTTGTGCAGTTTGTCTCGGTAAATTATCTTCCGTATCCAGCCCATGGTCTCTCACAGTTCTGCAAAGTATGCTGAGCCCCTCACCCTGCCATGATCTGCCCTGCTCAGCACTTACCGTGACCCTTCCTTATGTGTATGTCAGTATGTTTGCTTTTTAGCTCTAGTGTCTGTCCCATTGCAATATGAGGCTCATTTTGGGCTTTGATTTCACTTGCCAAACATATACTAGATACCCAGTAGATCACTAGCTGAATGACCATTTCTGATCAGAATAAAGTCTGCATCTTTCAGATGGCTGTGCTGCTTTTCTCCCTCTGGGACTTTGAAAAGAATCAATGACAAGAGCTGAGTACATTGTCAAATGGCGTAATCTCAGCACTGGAGGCAGGAAGATGTGGAGTTAGGGAGACTCAAAAAAAAGGAAGAGAGAAATGACAAGAAATTAGCAGTGGCAAGTGAGCCTTTTGCTTATGCTGTCTGCTCAAATTATTATCATTTTAGAGGTGAAAATTCATAAATTGTCAATCCTACTATTTGTACAGAAGTTTTATGCTACTACTGAATATTATCTTTGGAATATTTTCTATTCACTCCATAAATTTTATCAAATTAACTTTGGTATATCCTGTGGTATCCTATAGTCTCCTGGCTCAGTCTCTCTGTATTTTAAGAAATAGTACTCTTTAGGTATATAAGTCATATGTAATTTAAGCCAATATTATACTCAGAAGGGAAATCCTATGGCATTAATGTTAATATCCAGAATGAGATTAAGGTACCTGCTTGTACCACAATTGTTTATTTTGTAATGTAGACTTTTGAGTTGCAAAAATAATATACAGAGCCCATGGAACCTTCACTTAGCTTCTTCCAGTAGTGGAATCTTGTAAAGCTTTTTTTTAGGAAATCAATGTTTATTCAGTGCCATTAGCTAGAGTTCAAGCTATTCCATTGGTGCAGTTTGAACAAATGCACCCTCATTTCTGTGTATTTAGATGAAAAGTTATGAATAGCCTGATCTCATTCATGGATTCACTTAACATGTTCCACTATCAAGTGAGGAACTGACCTCTCACCCCAGATGAGCACCTTTCTGTGACCCCTTTACCACCCCGTTTCTGACCTCCAACCCCAGTACTACTGCTGTTTAATACTGGTTTAGGATTTCTACCTGATATAATCAGCAGGGACAATGTGAGAAAGGAAAGAGAGAAGAAACACATATTACTTATAAGTTGTCTCTCCAGAAAAGCCTAGCATTATTGATTGAAAAACTATTAATTTGTGGTGACTAAGTATGTGCACTCTGGAGCCTGCTGTGTGGATTTAGATACCAGTTCTGCCAATACCAGTTACCAGTCATTGGGCAAACCACTTAACCTCTCTGTAAAGATTTTCCTCATCTATATAGCAGGGATAATGATCATGGATTCCTCATTGAATTGTGAAGATTAAATCATAGAACATGCCACATTCCATATGTCCTAGATAATACCATACCAAATGGCTATTTTATAAATGAAAATGGATACATAGTATCAATTTCCTGTAGCTTGACCTAAAAGTAATGGATTAACTATTTTTTCTGACTAATGTTATTAGCGCCAGTGAGCAAAATCAGTAGAGTGGTTTGTGTAAAAAATAACAAGTAGTTGTAAAACTCAGGACATCAGCCAGGCACTAATGGTTCACACCTATAATCAGGACATCAGCCAGGCACTAATGGTTTACACCTATAATCCTAGCTACTCAGGAGGCTAAAATCTGAGGATCAAGGTTCAGAGACAGCATGAGTAAACAAGCCATGAGACTCTTATCTCCAGTTAACCAGCAAAAAGCTAGAAATAGAGGCATGACTCAAATGGTGTAGATACCAGCCATGAGTGAAAAAGCCAAGTGAAAATATAAGCCCCAGTACTGGCACAAAACAAACAAGTTTAAAAAAAAAAAACCCACAAACTCAGGACATGAACTTCTAGCACAACTGCATGAGGGATTTTATGATCCATTTCCTAGTGAAACTGGTGAGATTTAAAAAAAAATTTTGTCAGAGATACAGAAAACTGATTAACACATAGAGATGGTAGGGCTTCTTTATACATGCTAAACACATGCTCAGCCCCTGACGCAGACCCCATTCCTGTGAATTTTTTTGTATTTTTTTTGGGGGGGGAAGTTCTGGGATTTAGACTAAGGTACATATGCTTGCTTCCACTGAGCCTGGCCTCCAGACATTTTTTCACTACTTTTTAGGTTGGTATATTGCTTCCCACTTGGTATGTCTGGGGCCTGTTGCAGCTGTCACCCTAAGATAAGCTTCTTATCTTTGCTGGGACAACAGGTGCATGCCACTACATCCAGCCTCCTTTCTGTGGAGATGGAGCCTTGTGGACTTTTCTGCCTGGGATAGCCTGACAATGTGATTCTCCCAGTCTCAGCCTCCTATCATACTTCAGCTGACAGACATACACCACTGTGCCCACTGTGCACCTGGCTAACTTTTGTCTGGCCTTGCACCCCACTGTTCCCATTCTCTGCTTCCAAGTCAGCTACGTTATAGGCATGCATCACCTTCTAAAAACTTATTCAGAGAAGTGATTAGACACACACTTTCTAGAAGATTTTATTTGTAATCAGCCTGCTGAAGGTCTTCTCTGTGCAAGATACTCTCCTAGTACCATAGTGATAAAAACAGGAAGACAAACATTAAACCACAGAGAAAAAGAAGGTAGCTCCTACTGTTCAAAGACAAAGCTCTAGATATCTGGATCTTGCCTGCCACTGGAGATTCAACTTTCCTGGTATGGTGGCAGTATTTCCTGAAGGAGTAATGAAACCTGAAACCTAAGTGTGGGGTGCAGAGGCATGGGGAGGTATGGGAGGGCAGCAGTGGTGTGTGCACAGGAGATCAGAGGACAGGGAGGCACAGATGGGGCTCAGGACATTCTGGAAAACACTTTTCAGACAAATTATAGGTTATAACTAAAAAAGTGATATGAAAAACTATGCTTTCAAAGAAGATTTAACAGTATGATATTAAGTGATATACTTTGAATGATCCTAGTATGTGTGTTGCTGGTTTTGGTTTTGTTTTGTTTTTGCCAGTCCTGGGGCTTGAACTCAGGGCCTCAGTGCTGTCCCTGAGCTTCTTTTGCTCAAGGGTAGTGCTTTACCACTTGAGCCACAGCACCACTTCTGGCTTTTTCTGTTTATGTGGTATTGAGGAACTGAACCCAAGACTTCATGCTTGCTAGGCAAGCACTCTACCAGTAACTCACATTCCCAGCCCCTGTATGTCATTCTTATATAATATGGTGACTATATATGGTTATGCATTGTGATTATGATTACATATTGCATAATTATTACTATTAAATGACATGGTTGTTATATCTATAGTGATACTCTATTTGATGATAGAGTGGAATTTTGATGATAAAAGTGGAATCAAAAACAGCGTGTACAGTTTAATCCCAATCTTGGAAAAAGAAAAGAATGTATCTATTTACTGGAAAGTACTCCAAATTGTTCTGTCAGTTTTTTTCTGCATGGTGGGATGAAGAATACTTTTTATATTCTCCTTTGTTTTACAGACTACTTAAAAATAAATAGATTTTTCTGCTTCCTTAGGAAGAACACAGAGAGAGAATCAGGTTTATTTTTCTCAAAAATATATTTTCTCCAATATTTTTTTGTCAATCATGGGTCCTGAATTCTGGGCCTGGGCTCTGTCCCTCAGCTCTTCAGCTCAAAACTAGCCCTCTACCACTTGAGCCACAGCTTTTTCTGCTTATGTGGTACTGAAGTATCAAACCCAGGCCCTCATGCATGCAAGGCAAGCAGTCTACTTTTGAGCCACCTTCCCAGCCCTCTCCAGTACATATTTGAGATTATTTGAGAAATATGTCAATTCTGTTAATCTTGGAACATTCTAATTAATACTTTCTTAATAGTCTCTAGGGATACTAATAGAGAGCTCTAGTTTAATGTCCAGGGTAGGGGCTAATTCTTTGTCTCCTGAGTCTTTTCTTTTATTAAGGGCTTTCACTAAGGACTCCTAAGCATCTTTGTTTGGTTATCTATTGTTCAATAATAAAACCTAGAAGAGAAACTAGAACCAACTAGCGTTGGGCAGTTTCTTAAAAAATTCTAATCCATGTTCAGTACCTTTAGGCTTCACATACTGAATGGTTAAAAAAAATCCTGCTTTTGTTACCACAGGAAAATCATAAGGTAAATTAAGTCTCATCCTGGAAGCAAAAACAGATCTTAAAATTCAAAAGTACTTGGTGCAACTCTGTAATTATTATTATCAACCAGTATCTCAGGTACTGTTTGCTTTTCTTTTCAGTATTATTCATAGCATCTTTGTGATGTAAAATAAGTGGCCTGTCATGTCAAAGACAATATAATTTTAATTCCATGGAATATATGAAAGCAGGTTAAAGAACGGTGGATGGTGCCACATACCTGTAGTCCCAGCATTTGAAAGGCTGAGACAGGAGTATTGTCAGTTCTAGGCCAGCATGAGCTGTATAGCAAGATTGTCTCAAAACAAACAAATGAACCAAGTTAAGACAAATATCCTCCTATTAATCTGAAACAATCCAATTGCAGAAGTCAAAGCCCCTATATCCTCCTCTCTTGATATGGTACTGGAGCAATAGAATATGATTTCTCTCTGAATAGTGCATTGGGCCAGAGTTCCAGAGTTCTTGTCTATTGGTTCCTGATGGTAGTGGTAGACCCTAAACTCCAAAGGCAGGAGCTTATGATTTAAAACAGGAACAACCAAGGAGGAACTTTGAACTAGCCAGTACCATAAAGAAAATACATACTTGAATGCCAGACTTCATCTTCTCTGCTGTGTCAAGCAACATAAATTGATGAAATGTGAGTTTATTAGCGTCCAGATGTTTTTCACATTTTGTAATACAAAGCTCACATGAACATTAGGGGCCAGGTTAAAATGCATGTTTCGGAACCAAGAAGACCTCATTTATTAAGCAAAACTGGCAAAAAAGGGGGGGTCTGGGAAGGTGGCTCAGTGGTAGAGCGCTTGCCTTGCATGCCTGAGGCCCTGGGCTTGATTCCTCAGCACCACATAAGCAAAAAGAAAAAAAGCCGGAAGTGGCGCTGTGGCTCAGGTGGTAGAGCGCTAGTCTTGAACTGAAGAGCTGAGGGATAGTGCCCAGACCCAGAGTTCAGGCCCCACGACCAGACCCAAAAAAACTGGCAAAAAAAAAACACCAAAAAACCTTTTTTCTGAACATGTGGTTATTTTGACTGCCTTCTATTATAAACTTTACCCTACTATTTGTTGCTGCAGAGTAGATGTGGGATTTCATAAGATCTGTAGACACTCTGAAAGAAGGTTCCTGAATTAGGCAGAAATGTGACTGCTTGGACAAGAGGATCGTGAAAGGTGTTAATTGCCTTGTGGACCCTGGGGGATTCAGCTAAACCAGTTGATGCTGAGATCCACTGTCCTGTGCCAAATCAGAAAGTATGGGAAAGCTTAAAGATATCATTTCTATGTGTTGCTTTCTGTAGACAAAGTTACGCAGTGACACAAAGTTATGCAGTAGAGCAGGATAAGGGCTATTTTATTTAGGACTGTGGTGATCCGTGTAGGGACACTGTAGAGGCCTGCCATGCAGGGCCCTGATGCATGTTTGGCAAATGGGAATTTGCTGCTGAGGAACGGGGTGGGGGCAAGGGCAGAAAGTGACTAGGAAACAGTGAGATAAGGGGATTCTGGCTGCAATGACCTAGCAGGATTCTTGCTGAAGATGGGCCCAGGTAAGAGGATTGAGAACTCAGAAGCTACCAAAGGGTAAGAATGGGGGTTGTGGCTAAGCTGACTTGGAGTTTCAAAGGTTTTGTTGCTATTTTTCTAAAACTATACGGAAGAAAGTCAGAAGTTTGACCCTTCAAAATACCTTTCCAGTAAACACTAGTAAAATTAGAGACCTGTTAGAGTCCAACAGGATGAAAGACTTGGGTTTCTTCCATCTGTTGTTCTCCCCTTTGTGTTTTGTACTTTGTATGTCTTTACTGGTGAGAGTGTGATGAAAATGGTGGTAGCAGTGTGGGAAGGTCTATGTCAAGGCCACTGCCTTTCTCTGTGAGATCTCATTCACCCCTGTCTGCAGAAAACTCCACGTAAGAGTTTTTGTCTAGAGGGGCCTTGCCAAAGCTAGCAAACCTTGCTGCTGAACAAGACCGGGCTTTGCTATGAGTCCAAACTCTCCTGAGTGTCTGTGGCTTCCAGCGGGAGGGTTTGTCCTTCTGCATGCAGACCAGCACTGAATCAAAGCTTTCATTGTAGCCCGAAGCTTTTCATGAGATTCAACCTTTTGGTGTTTTGAAGGTTCTTCACAAGGTGTCAAATAAGAGGCTGCAAAACCAGGATGCTGCCTCTCTTTGCTTTCTGTCCGCAAACCCTGAGCCAGCACCTCCGTCCCGATTCATTGCTGCAGCATGCTGTGGCATGGGCAAGCAAAGCCATCCAAGTACAGCCAGAAACACTGGGTACCACCAGCACCCAGGGAAAGAGAACTTTGAGGAGGGAGAACAGCATGGAGGATGTTTTGAGGCTGGAAAGTACCATGTGGGTTAGTCATCCTTGGTGTTATACCAGCCCTCATTTCATCTCAGCCCATGACAATCCTGACAGCTGCAGACTTCCTCTTGAAAGGTTCTTTTTTTTCTCAAAAGAAGTCATTTAATATTCCATCAGTGGCCGCACCGAGCACTGTGACCAAGCACAGCTGACAAGCTCAGGGATGGGCTCACAGACAAGGACATTTCCACAGGTACCCCTAAAGTCACCTTGAGGTGACTGGCACACTGGGGCTCCACACAGCCCTTGTTGGCAGTTCCCTGAAGGACCAGTCCCTTCTGAAAGCTCTGGAGAGTGTCTGATTCCACTATGCAACTTGTGTGGTCATATTTAATTTTTAAAAACATTGAAACATTTCTGGTGAGGCGTATTTCAAATGAACAGAAGATGAAATAAGCCCTTAGCCAAGGATAAAGTGTTTCTTTTGCCTTCTCTGATTGACATTTCAAAACAACCTTTTGGGGAAAAGTCAACCAGCAAACACTTTCTAAGTCACTGTCTCTATGATTGAACTTATATTGCAATATTTATTTTATCTTGCCCAGTTCAATAGTTGAGCCCCAAATTGATTCTGTTGACTGTCTTCCATAAGCTTTTCTTCACCGCTATTAAGTGCTGCAGTCTATGGAATGAATTTATTAAATCAATTATTTTTATCTTAATGCATATTTAGAACTTCAAAGACCCCTTGCTTTTGATTTTTCTTCATTTTAGGCATTTCATGAACAGCCCAGTTTGGGTGCCTTTACTTTGATACATAATTACTATTCTGCAAGAGATTCCAATACTTCTAATATCATCTGACATTAGGATTTTAATAGCATTAAATGGAATCCAGATGAGGAAATAAAAGTCTTGGGAAAACTTATTTGTTCCTGAGCTTTGGGAGAAGTTGTAAACTACCCATGCATGTGATTCTGTGTTTAAGAAGTTAAAAACCTGTCAGGAGATGCTTTCAAAACCATTTATACTCTTTTTAGAGTTTGATCTTAGTATTCTTGTGTAGGTTTATGTTACCTAGGACTATATGCTGCACTTTTCTTATGTGAATTATGTGAATCCATTTCTCTATAGATGGATGGATGGGTGGGTGGGTGGGTGGATAGATAGATAGATAGATAGATAGATAGATAGATAGATAGATAGATAGATATAGACAGACAGGTTTTGTTTTTGTTGTTGTTGTTTTTTAAAGTATTAGAGTTTGAAGTCAAGGTCTCGTACTCGCTAGCCTGGCACTTTGCTATTGAACCAGGCCTTCAATTTTTTGCTGGGTTTTTTTTTGCTGTTTATTTTCAGGGTCTCACTCCCACCTGGCTGAACCCCTGAGCCTTATACTAAGCAACTACCTGTAATTGCTCAGTATAACAGGCACACACCACACCATCCAGCTTCCTTCTGTACTGATGGAGTCTCATGGACTTTTCTGCCTGAACTGCTTTGGAACCACAATCTTCCCAATCTTTTAAGTGTGTGCTATGAGTTGAGTCTTTTCTACCATGATCCTCCCCTTCTTGGCCTCCCAAGTATCTAGGATCCCAGCTGAATGCCATCAACACCCAGCTTCTCTTTGCATTTTTACTGTTATGAACCTTGAGTCCCATCTTCCAAAATAAGAACCTTCTTATTGGGAAGCATTGTGTGGAAAATGCTGATTTGTTGACTATAAGTACATAGCAAATCTATTACTTTTACTCATTATTGGAAATCCTGCAATATTTATAATAAATCTATAATAAATGTATTGAACTTCATCTAGATTTTATCAACTGTTTCAAATTCCATCTTTCCCTAATTCCTGTCTCTACCCTAAAAGTTAAAGTCTAGACAGAATTGATCCTACTGGTTATCTACCCAAATACAAGAGAAGCCCTAAAAAAAAAAAAAAAGAAAAGATAAAAGAGAGGCCCTAACATCTCTGAATTCTCCTGCTGTCAGGTCAATAAGATGGCTGAGGTGATCATCAAAAATTGAGAGAATTGGAAGGGGTGTTTTTATGGCACTGTTAATTTGCATCACTGTTTTTTTCACTCTGAATTTATAGAAATAGAAACAATTCTAGACTCTCATTTTGTGGACTTGATTTCTGGATTCCCATGGAAACTATTGATGTTCAAACCACAGTTCCTTAGAATAAAAAAACCATCATCAGTTAAAAAGACAAACGCAACCCTGCCAGTCTTAGAGAAGCAAGAAATTAAGGTTTTCTAATGCATTCCTGCAACTTAATGAGCCTTCATAGCAGAAGATATGTTTCTGAGCTCAGTGTTAGAATCTGAAAGAGAAGTGAAACCCTTTGCAGGGAAGAAAAACTGGAATGGACCCAGCCAGATTGTACGCATCCCAGGGCAGGGAAGCTTTTCAGTTTTCTGCCTTTGGTTCTTGACTCCCCTCAAATGCTGGGGCCCTGAGAGTGAGTGGCCTCTAGCCAGCCCCTCCTCTAGGTTTCTGGGTAGACACAGTGGATTTTCTCATCACTGAGATGCATGAGGTGACATCATTGGTCAGGGAAGTGGCTTTTGTAGACTGACGATCTAGAGAAAATAGAACTCTAAGAACTTCAGTATTTATCATTTTTACTATATTGGATGAAATATGTCTGTGAGTATTCAGCATTGCCTGTATAATAAAAATTTTAAGGATAGTGGAAGGGGAAAAACACATTAATGAGTTGATGAGTAAAATCTTTCTAAAAGCAATTTGACATTCCTAGTTACTCCTCCTGGCTGCCCGTTCAGGACTTCTGTCCAAACCATGAAAGTAAATGGCTAGGCCATAGAGAAATTGGTCATGAAAGATGTTCCAGATTAGTTGGTCACTCTAGGAGTCTTTGATGTTAAGCTGGCTAATGAACTTGGCTCGAAGAGAAGTTTTTATTCCACTGAACTGCAATTCTTTTTCTGAGAAATTTATATTACATTTTAATGCAATTGTCTTGATTCATACCCTGGGGATTTATTTGAATTATAATTGAATATTGCATTTTTAAGAAGGTTTCTTAATTTATTGCTTCCTTTAGCAAATTTTGCTTGCTGTTGTTCTGTCAGGATAATTTAATTTTATATTGGCTAATTTAGCCCATATTAATATTTCTCTGGAATTCAAACAGCTTGGCAAATCGCTACAGGTGGTGAGAAAGGAAACTCTTTATAGAGAGCATTAAAATGTTAAGTAATTGTAGAGTAAAACCCTTCACCAGTCTTTGGAAGCATTCCATTACTAATAATGCATCATTTGAAGAAAAGTTAGCTTTTACTCAAAAGCTGTTTCTCAAGGTTGGGCATGGTAGCCTATACCTGTAATCTTAGTTATCTGGGTGACAAAGATCAGCAGGATCTAGATGAGTGAGGGCAAAAATATTAGGGAGACCTCCTATCTCAACAAACAAGCTAGGAATATACAAGACAAAATTAAAAACTATTACTATATCAGAAAAATAACTAAAGCAAAAAAACAACTGGGATCACAACTAAGGAGCTAAGGCACCTACCTAACATGAGAAAGGCCCTGAGTTCAAACCTTAGCACCACCAAAAATAATCACAGTAATACTAATAAAGCAATAAAGTTGGGTCTCCTTTCTGCTGACTCCTCTGCCTTTCCTAAGCCTCTCCTTGTGGGCAGTGAGTCTGGATTTGCTGTAGTAGCAGGAAATTCCCCAGCTAGGATGATAGTGGTGTGGGACATGCTTGACAAGATCATGCCTGTTCCACAGCTCGGGTAGAATTCGCTATGGCATTGGTTCAGAAGCAATTTTGAGCAGGGATTGCCACACTGGGATCCTGGCCAGCTTCATTTCTCATTCTACTTGTGACTTCCAAGTCTCTTACATCTTGGCACTTGGGCCTGTTTAATCTAAGTTCTGAGAAGGCTTTTGTAACTAAATGGGCTTGCTTCTGTGGAAGGCAGTGGGAGTGAAGGAACACCACACAGAGGCTATCAGCTGGGTGCTGCTAGAACCAGGGAGGAAAGCTTGCTGGGGCCAGGACACAGATCAGCTATGCTCAAATGGAGGTTCTGGTGGCAAAGTCCAGGGGACTTCCTGGTAGAAATGTTCTCTGTTAAGGATTCTGGAGCATAGTAGGTTTCATCTGATTCTGAAGGGGTAAGAGTGAGGGTAGATGCTGCTGACCTGATTGGTCTTATCCTTTACCTACACTTCTAGCCTCACTCTGACATTTATATAGCTGTACGTGGCCAGAGTACACCTGAGCAGGAAATTGAAAATGAAGAAAGATATTGGGGAGAAAGGCTTAAATGTGTTTCATTACTTTGAATACTCTAGTGAAATTTTCTCTTTTGAGGGGCAGAGTTTGATCACCACCACTACCACACTCAAGACACAGAACCACCCCCTCATGCGTCCTGTTGTATTCATCTACTCCGAGCAGCCACTACCCAAGCTGCCCCTGTGACATTTTCCTTCCCTCAAGGTCTCATAAATGGATACAGAGAGAGTGCTACTTGTTCAATATGACTTCTTCCTTAGAGCATTCTGCATATGATACCTATATTGTTGTACATGTATCAACAGTTTAACCCCGCCACCTACTACCCCCAAATACTAAGGGATACGGTGGTTAATGCCTGTTATCACAGCTACTCAAGAAGTGGAGATTATGAAGGCTGAATTCAAGTCCAGCCTGGGCAAAAAGTAAGATCTCATCTCAAGCAACAAGTCATGTGTGATGATATGTGTCTGTGGTCTCAGCTATGGGGGAGGGTTGTACTCTGAAGTTGGCCCTATGCAAAAATGTAAGGCTCTAACTGGAAAAATACCTGAAAGGACTCAGGGTGTGACTCAAGAGGTAGAGCACTTGTCATATGAATGTTCTAGATATCTCTGATGCCCCTCTCCTCCTTTCTAAATTTGCTTTATTGTAATTCATGCTATTCTTTAGGTTATGGTCATTCTGTTTTGTGCTTGAGCTCGTATTATTCCAGCTATGGCCTTGGAATCCTTTATAGGCTTGTGTCACTGGCTGCAACGTCCCTATGATAAGGTCAGATCATCTTCTTTCCCTAATCACTTGCTTTCTCTCTGATATTTCAGGTGCTCCAGGCTCCTTCAGCCCCAGGTCACCCATTCCTTTAGGAACCCCCAGCCTCTCTTTACAGAAATGGAGCTAGAAGCTAGGACCTGGGTGGTTTTGTTGCTAGCTTGTCCAATGGGCACTGCTGGCAACTGCATATTTTCCCACTCACTTGAATGCACAAATATGTGTTTATTATGTATACATATATGTGTTTTACAATAACCATGAAGTGCTACAAGTCTCTCCTACTGGTATCCAGTACCACAGGGTCCTTTCTATTTCTGTCCACTGTTTTGTTTTTTTTTGTATTCTTTATCTTCTAATGAGAAAGGTAATTCCTACTGCATACCATCCATTCAGGGTTTAGCCTGAGCATACATGCAAACTGCTTTTAGAATACATGTAAACTGCTCTGTAAGAGAAACAATCTTGCCAATTGGGATGCAGTGTTTATGCATGTTCAGCTTCTTTTTTAGCCTCCCAACAATGTGGCAAGACATACCTTCCAAAGTCAGGAAGGCCAGCTCCCTTTGCCTGATATCCTCTAGTAAGGTTGGGTTACTACCTCTTGACTTCTTAGTTTGATACTGCTTCTAATTTGATTCTCCATCCTGCCCTCCCCCAGGGTTCAAGTGATTTACCACTTTTAGTTGTCAGAAAGTATAGTTTCCTCTGTTTGGTGCCTGGGATTCGTAGAAGCATGGAGCTGTGAATTCATCACCTGAAACCTGCTTGTGTGTCTTTTTGTAATCATTTCCCCCCTCTCAACCTGGTAACCATTCCTTTCTCTGACTACAGCTTTGTCTGTTCCCTAGTCTTACAGATGGGACCATACAACATGGAACCTCAGGGTCTTTCACTTAGGAAAAAAATATACTTAAGATTTATTCATGCTATGCTGTGAATCAACAGTTCATTCTTTTTTTTTTTTTTTTGGTCATGGGGCTTGAACTTCCTCAGCTCTTCAGCTCAAGGCGAACACTCTACCACTTGAGCCACAGTACCACTTCCAGTTTTCTGAGTGGTTTATTGGAGAGAAGAGTCTCACAGACTTTCTTGCCAGGGCTGGCTTTGAACTGTGATCCTCAGATCTCATCCTCCTGAGTAGCTAGGTTTATAGGCATGAGCCACCGATGCCCAGCAACAGTTCGTTCCTTTTAATGCCAAGCTACAGTTCATTATTTGCATGTGTCTCAAGTCATCTTTTGAAGGGTGTTTCTTATGCTGAGATAATGATAAATAAAGCTGCTATAAGCATTTGTCTGCATATTTCTTAATCTTCACTGGTACCTACCTAGAAGTAGTTCCAGTTGTTCTAAGGGCATGTTCATCTGTTGTGTGTTTGAAACTTTCTGTCTGTAACATAAAATGAATATAACCTTTTTCCCACTGAATGTTTTGAGTGACAGGTTACATAGTGCTTTTTAGGTCAGCTAATTGTGCCCCTTAATTTCCTTGAAAAGTCCAGTATTTATTACTATTTTTAATCAGGCACATTTTGATTTTGTCCCTTAAGTAGGATCTATTTAGTTATTTGATGGCAGCTCATCTATACAAATGAATTCATGTGCCATTTCATCTTTTCCTGCCGTAAAAAATAAAAGAACAATAATAACATAACCCCCAAAGACCCAGCCCCAGTCATTGCCCAGACACATGTCGATAAAGGGATAAAAGGGATAGCAGAGGCTATCCCTTTGGGGAAAAGGAGGTGGAGAAATGACTCAGGCATTTGAGGATATAAGCTGGAACTGGATTAATGTGCAAAGGTACAGGGGCTGACAAATGGAAATGGAAACATTAAAGTTATGAAATCACCAGGACTGGAACGAGATGATCTGAAAATTGAAAACAGAAATTAAACAATAATGTATAACAACAAACGATGATGCTCTTGTATTTGCCTACTTTGTGAATAGCAAAACATTTGAGTTTTCACTTAGGGCTCAGTGGTTTAAATGTAGCCTTAGGCAAACATGGCAAATATTGTTTCCATAGGATGACAAGTCTTCACTTGCTATTTGAAATGTTCTCTTTATAGTGAACCTTATAGTCCTGCAGTGAGTACATATCTGAGCATATCTTTGTGGTACTGGGTGATTCTTTAGCCACAGTTTAACCACAAATTATATAAAGAAGTTAAAGTTTTTTATATTAAATGATATAGGAATGAGTAAAAGATAACCTTCTAATTATATTTAGGGGAATATATTTCTGCTATCAAACTCTAAATGTGCCTGAAAACAATCTTTTCACTATAGACTAATAATTAACTGGTCCAAATTAATTAAATTGAGGGATGCTACCTCCTGTAGGACATCCTGGGTGTTTAGGGTGGGAGGTGAGTGGTCTCAGAAATAGCAACTATTGAAGGGACAAGAGCCAGCCTAGAACTCTTGCAGTGCCCAGGACAGTGGGCAAGAGAGAAGAAGGGCTAATGCTTTCACATGTTTCCTTGGATGTTTCAATCCATAACAAACAAGGCAACAACAATAACAACCAAAACCTATCTGTCATGACCTGAACCTGGCAATCTTTGTTTTAAAAAATAAACACATAATGTTTTTACTACACTGAAAATGTCCACAAACACAATTACTGAGTAAATTGAGAGAAAATGGTGATTTGCTTTGTGGGGAACTTTACAGGAACCCATCCCCATTTCAGAGATGCCCTGGTGGCCTGTGAGCTGCCAGTGGAACATACCTGTATCACTCTTCATCTGCAGCTGAGGCCAGCAGATACATAGCAGAGGACATTCAGATTCATTGGAATAGATTCCCAAGCAAGTGTTATTTCATTAACAAAGAAAAGGAAATGTGAATATATCCCTGAACCTTATTAATAAGTTTTTTAAACTGTCACTATCACCATCTATAATCTATTTGTCACTATCACATTCTATAATTTTTCTATTTTAATAGTTGGGCAGTTAGGATTATACTAGTAAATCATATATCTAAATGATAGATTTTAAGGGTTGCCTATAGCTTTCTGATCTTACACTAATATGTTGTATCAGTATTTCAGGATGCAAGAGGGCCACTTCCTCTTGATCGCTTTGATCCTCTTGGTCCCTTCTCCCTTAAGGGCCAGAGCCTGAGTATGTTAATGCCATGTGATAGAATTTAAGAAATGACATCTATTTTCTGGGACCTTCAGTCAATTTTGGATCACATATCAGCATAGGATTTTTTTGTCATTGCATTTAAAAATAAATCTAATTTCTTAGAATGTTGCATATTTCTTTTTGTTCTCCTTGACAGCATATAATTTGCCTTGCAACTTTATTTTGATAATGACTATATCAAAAAAAATCTGAAACCATTTCCCCTAAAGTTAAGAAAAAGACAAAGGAGTCCAGTCTGCTTAATAGAGTACTTGAAATCATAGCTGGCACATTTAGGCAAGAAAAAAGAAATAACAAGGATATAAAGAGGAAAGGAAGAAGTCCAATTATCTTTAGTTATTAATGGTATGATTCTATACTTAAAAGAGCTGGGGACTTTACAAAAAAAATCTTAGATCTGATGCATAATTTCAACAAAGTAGCAGGATACAAAATCAACATACAACAATGAGTAGCTTTTCTATATAACAATAGTAGACAGGTTAAGAAAGAAATTAGGAAAACAGTCCCCTTTCACAACAGCCAGAAAATGTACCTAAGAATAAACCTAACAAAGAAGATAAAACTTCTACAAAGAGGGCTGGGAAGGTGGCTCAGTGGTAGAGCGCTTGCCTTGCATACATGAGGCCCTAGGTTCAATTCCTCAGCACCACATAAGCAAAAACAAAAAAGCCAGAAGTGGCGCTGTGGCTCAAGTGGTAGAGCACTAGCCTTGAGCTGAAGAGCTGAGGGACAGCGCCCAGGCCCAGAGTTCAGGCCCCATGA
>NW_012267284.1:3833699-3862439 GCF_000151885.1 Dipodomys ordii
AACTTTAAAACCTTGAATTTGAAGAAAATACAGAAGGCAAAATATGGAGTCAGACTAGGTGTCCATCAATGGGTAAAAAAAAATATGGTATATCTATATAATGGAATGTTATTCAGCCATAAAGAAGAATGAAATTATATCACCTTCAGGAAAATGGATAAATTAAAAATCATAATATTAAGTGATTTAAGCCAAACTGAGAAAGACAAATGCAGAATGTAGACCTTAGAAAAATGATAATGTACTATCAATAAGGAAATGGGAGCCTTGGAAAAATATTATATTAAGTGAAGCAAGCCAGACCAAGAAAAACAAAGGTTATATGGTTCCCTTCATTTGTGGTAGCTAGAATGTGCCTATAAATCTGTAAGTAAACATACTGGGTTATATGCAAGTAGTTGCAAATGAATTAACAGAAGTATAATAAACTATGGAGTGTTTATATAATATAATCTTTTAGAAAGACTAGGTCAAAGCCTAATAGGAAATGGGTACATCCAATAGGGAGGGGGGAAAGAGAGAGGTAGATGGGTGAAGGAGGGATAGGAGAATACAGTAAAAAATTCATTTTATATATACCACGAAACAAAGCAAAGTAAGGGAAGGGAAGGGTTGAAGAGGAGTAAGATTTGTTGAAGGAGTGACACTGATCAAGATGCATAAACAGCATCATTATATGGCACCTCCTTTGTATGACTACTTAGAGATAATGGCATGAATGTAAAGAGGGAATATTTGGATGTGGGGCTGGCAGAAGGAGAGAGGGAGGGGGACAGAATATGATCAAAGTACTTCATACACATTTATGGAAATAAAATATGGAAAAGAGAGGGAAGAGGAAAAGAAATAGTAATAATGAGGATAAATTTGATCCAAGTACATAATACAAATGTCTGGAAATATTACAATGAAACTCCTTTGTACAATTAACATATTGTAATATAAAGAGGAAAAGAATATTTTAAAAGATTAATTCTTTTCCTTATCGCAAATAAGCCTAGCCTGTTGTATCTAAGCCTTAGCATTTTAATTGCTTAATACCTCAACTTTTTAGAAGTATAACATAGAGAGTAAAGTATATAAATCTTAAGTATACAGCTCTGTGAACTTTTTCAGCATTTTACTATGAACATTGTCAGAGAAAAACTGAAAGAATTCTGCAGTTTACAATTCTCTACAGTTGCTTCATGGTCTCTTCCCATCCCCCATCTTCCATTCTTCTCCCAGTACATCCAGTGCTTTAATGCATCTCAAAGTAAGTTGAAGACAATACACTTTATCCCTAAAGACTCCACACACACACATCCTTTGAGGTCAATCACTGTTTACTTTCTTTATGTACTCTGTGCACATAATGAAATACAAAAATATGAAGTGTGCCCCCTGGACACATCCATGTCCACCAAGTCCCCTCATAGTTGAAAAATAATATGACTTTCACCAAAGATAATTCCCTTATACCCCTTTCCAGTCAACCTTATCCTCAGTCCTGAAAGGAAAACACAGTTCTGAGAAGTTTCTATAACCTGAAGGGTTCTGGCTGTCTCTAAAAGTCTTGCGGGAGACTGTGGGCTCACAAACTATTTTGATAACTCTAATTAAATAATTCATTTCCTTTGTCTCATGCTCTTGTGAGCTTGCCTTCCAGTTGAGAAGGCAACTTCGGACATTGTACAGTTGCTGCTCCTAGGTCATGCATTTAGACAAGTGTCATAAGCCAAAGAAAGAAAGGAAGGAAAAATATTGAAGCGTGACTTAAAATGGTGTCCTTGTTCCTCCTTGGACACAACATATCACCCCTACAATTATAGCCAATACAGTATTCTCCTGCAATGAAATTCAGAGATGAAAATAACTGCCTTCACATACAATTTTTTTAATCAACATAATGCCCTTACTTTGATATAAAGGAGAAATAAAAGAGTAATTCATAATGAATATGTATTTTAATATGCAAATTAAATGCAGAAAGAGATATGAGAATCCAGCTGTCTTCTATTAAGCCAAACATTAAAGAGATTTTCAAAAAATGTAAAACAGTGCCTTTCTTTTAAGTCTTTTTTGTTATTGTGGAAAATATAATTATTTTTATAAAGCATGTTATATATGTTCATATTAAGGATTATCACTGTCATTTTTAATGAATTATAATTATTTCTAAGTGTCTCAGATTAAAATTTAATTTGGTAAATATAGATACATCTTGAGATAGATCGATAGATAGATATGACCATATGAATTAAGGTTTTGTGGGGAGGGTTCTAAATAAGTATAATTTTTTAGACTGCAAACCATGAGGTAAAAAGTGTTGCGAAACATAGGTTTAGCCTATACTACAGCCTCAAAGAACTAGGTCTTACAGTGTGGGCATGGTTCATTTTTCAAAGTCGCATTTTACTCAACATAAATTTTTTTCAGATTCATCCCTGTTTCTCAGTATGGATAGAGTTACTTATTCCTCTTCAATAGATAGTAATCCATTGTACGAAAGTATTCAGTCAATGAACTTTGACATATTCATGCATCCATAAAAATATCTTCTAGATTAGCATAGGAAATGCATTCATCCTGGCTTCTGCCACCCACAGATAACTGTGACTCTGCCCAAGTGTTGCTCACATGCATTGGAAGTGTGAGGACTGTGTTCTTCCTTGCTTAGCTACTTTTGGTGAACATGATGCTTATGAGATTTGCCTGTGTTGCTGTGTGCCACAGTGGTTTCTTCATTTCCTTCCGACGCTAGTCCCAGTTCTAGGATCAGTGCATACCTGGACTCTTTCATCTTCTTGTACTTGGCATGAAGAATGGCTTTTAATCTTCTTACATTTCCACCTGCAGACACATTTATTATAAGAAGGTGCAAGCATTGAACAGCTTCATTATGCTTCCAGTGTACTCGGCTTAAGAATTTACATGCTGAAGTGCATAGTCATTATAAATTGCTTTCCTTTACTTCTCCTTTAGATCCTGTTAGAGGAGCATATTGAGTTTTAAAAATCATATGTAAATGCTGGCTATTTTATCTCTGACTTTCCTGTCAGGAAAGAAAGGGGGCATTATTAAATATTTGTTGTTATAAATGGGGGCCATTGAGTCCAATGGGATTTAGGCTCCTGCCTTAGGTCAGGTTTTAAAGCATTCTCTTCTTAGCTTAACATCTTTGTTGGGCATAGCACCTAGTGGCAGTAGCACCATAATATGAAGAATTCATCATTTGCTTTATAATTGCAAATGTGTTTTTAGTAAGTGTATCATTTATTTTTTTTAATGGCATTTTCCCAGGAGATGACATTTCTGGCCAGTTGGCCAAAATTTTCAGTGATGAGTTGAAATTTGATGTTTGAGGATCAACATCTTGAATTATGTAAAAAATTCTAATATTGATTTATAGAGGAAATTATTCTTGTTGACTATAATCATCTTTATCTCTTCAGTATCTCATTGGCATTAGAATTAAATAAGCAAACTAGTTGTCCATTTTTCTCAGTATGAACACTTTTTCAAAGTGTGTCAAGAAGTTCTTTGTGACATAGCTAGCAAGATAAATTGAAAGCCCGCAGAATAGGAGATCTTTACTATGCATCAGACACGGGCCTCATATTTAAAATATATTAAGAGCTCAAAAAATCATCCCCCCAAAAAAAATCCCTCAAAGAAACAAAACCCAATTAATAAATGGGCTAAAGACTTGAAGAAGTTTCTCTAAAGAAGTAAGAAGGGGCAATAGACATATGAAGAGAAGTTCGACATTTCTGGCTATAAAAGAAATGCTAATCAAAACAACATTGAGATTCCACCTCACCCCAATTAAAATGGTCATTAGCAGGAAAACTAACAACAACAGATGCCAGCAAGGATGTAGCCAAAATGGAACGCTACCTCAGTGTTGGTGGGAATATAAATTTGTTCATCCACTATGGAAAGCAATATGGTGGTTCCTCAAAAGTCTAGACATAGAGCTTCCCTATGACCCAGCAATTCCACTTCTGAGCATTTATCCAATAGAACACAAGGCCACACTAAATCTACCAGCACAACCATGTTCATTGAATCATTGTTTACCATACCCAAGATATGGAATCAACCTAGATGCCCCTAGGTGGACAAATGGGTCAAGAAAAAAAATATATATCACACATGTATATCACATTATATATACATATATATATATATATATACAATAGAATTCTATGCTTCCACTAGAAAGCATGATATTGCCCCATTTGTAAGAAAATAGAAAGGCTTGGAAAAAATTATACTAACTGATGTAAGCCAGACCCAAAGAAACATAGATTGTATGTTTTCCCTCATTTGTAGTAATTAGAATGTGTCTGTAAACCCAATGAACAGTGAAAGGGAAAAAAATTACACTTGGACATGATGTTATATAGGACACTAGACATTCATACAGTGAGACCAAAGGAGGATTTTCTTAGAAGACCACAAAGTTTCAATAGCTATGGGCATATGGTCATATAAAATGATATTTATTGAAATGAACTCCAAGAAGTGGAAGCAAGAGGTTTCATGTTATTTTACTTCTTGTTTTTTTTCTCCTTTGTTGCTGTTTTTATTCCTGTGTCTTTTGTCTTGTATGTAAGTGTATCTGTTTGGGGGAAGGTAAGAAGGAGCACAGAAATGGTGGGACAAAGGGTAAGCAAACGCAGCAGTGATACTCACTAGACACTATATCAAAAATAAACTATACAACTCAGGAGGGAGGGGGTTCAGGAGGGAAAAACTAGGAGGGAAGAAGTGATACTGTGATACTGTTCCAAAAAATATATATTCAATACCTGACTTATGTAACTGTCACCCCTCTGTATATCACCTTTACAATGTAAACATTTTTTTTAAAAAGTCCTTTGCTTCCAAGAAAGGATCCAAATGCCATCAACTGCAAAGTGTATTGTCTTGTTTTTCACTTTGGGAAATAATAGCAGCTAGAAATGAGATCTCTGAAGTTAAACTACTTTGACTTTTGTTTTGTTTGTTTTCCTGCAGTGGTAGGGACTAGACCCTAGGGCTTTGTGCATGCATGTAAGTGCTATGTCACATAGCATTTCCCAGTCCTTGTAATTTTTTTTTTTTTGAGACTAGGTCTGGCAGTGTAGTCCAAAGTGGCCTCAAACTCACCATCCTCTTGATCAGACTACTTGGATTCTAACAGGGATTTACCATGACTCATTTACAATGACTCATTTCTCTGTCCATCTCAATTGCTTTATCTATAAAATGGAGTGATCATACCAATCTAATACTACTAATTGTACATACTTATTGGTGCTGTTGTAATTACTTCTAACAATGCGAGATACTTAGACTAATGCTATTATAAGCTTCTAGTATGTAGTTAATGGAGTAGCTTTTGGTTATTACTGGCTATTAGGCTTTGGAAACACTGAATATCAGGTTTTATTATTAGCTCATAGGACATTGGAAATACTCATAAATGACATGGTTAGAAATTGCTTCCTCAGATGAAATGTTTTAATAGAACATGGGGCTTCCCTGTCTGGGTACTTGTTGCAAGGCCTCCTTGTTATGGCTGCTCAGATGCCTGGAATGTCCTGGTGAGAGGGATAGGCCCAGGCCTAGTAGGCAAGGAAAATCTTTCTGGATTCTCATTCTCTGCATGGTCCTCCTGATGGCTCCCCTGAACTGTGTTTCCTAGCTTCCCTTCTGCTACTGATGAGATTATGGCTTGATTCCAGTTAGGGCCAAGCCTAGGGCACTGTTTTCTATAACTGGTCAAAAACTTGGATTTACCAGGCCTGCCTCATGTTCTTGGGTGGTTGAGGATAGAGTGGAAAGCTCTCTCCTCTCTTCCTCCAATCCCAGTCTGCCGCTTGTTCACAATAAGTGTTTCTTGCTGCTCAGACCTTGACTGTGCTCCTTCAAGGGTTTCTGGTCAGCAGCAGGTCAGATCATAGCCCTGTGGTCTATACTGGGCTCTTTCCTATATGGAGAATCAGCCAGCAACAACCAAGCTAGGATGTCCTCAGCTTGGACAACTGCACTTCTTTCCATATAGCCTCAGATCCTTCAGCAGACAGCCAAACTTGTTTGTACAGCCATTGGGGTTATTGTCTGGCTGTGGTTTAGAACTGACAAACTGTCACTCTGCTGTATTACATTAGTCAGAAAAGTCACAGGTTCCAATCAGAGCTGAGGATTGACACACACTTCTTATCAAACACACCAAATTCATGCAAAGAACAAGGAAGAGTGAAGTATTCTAGTAGCCAATCATCACACTCTCCTTGTTACCCATGTGTATGAAGAGTTAGTCTCTTAGGTTTCCAACTACCTTAAATGTATCCAAGAGTGATTGGAGAGGCAGATATCAGTGGCATATCTTTTTGCTTCAGTAGATAGACTCGGTTTCTTTGTAAGCCATTCCTCATGGAAGCAGCAGTATGCTCTATCTTCTCAGAAATTGATTTCTTTGCCAGATTATTTCTTGACATTTGTCTTTATTTTCCAAGTTTCATTTAAAAAATGGTATGTGTAGTACCTTTTTTCAGTTTTTTTATTATGGTTAAAATACATATAGCATACAGTTTAGCATCATACAGTTTTTGAGTGGACAGTTCTTTGCAACCAACTACATTCACATTAATATGTAGCCACCACTTTAAATCCATCTCCAGAACTCTCTTCATCTTGCAGAATTGAAACTCTATAGCCATTAAACAATAACACCCCACTTCTGTCTTTCTCATGTCCTTGGCTACCACATTCTACTTTCTGTGTCTGTGATGGTAACTACTCTGAAGGCCTTCTCTAATGGATGCAATGTTCCTTTCTGTGACTGCTGTCTCCCACTTATCAGCATGATTCTAGGTTCATTCATACTATAGTGTTGAAATTTTTTCCTTCTTAAAGTGGACTGCCAAAGGTCTTGCTTCTTTCTTTTGCTACATGCTTTTTCTATGTGATATAGCTCTTTTTTGT
This sequence comes from Dipodomys ordii, assembly GCF_000151885.1. Classification (NCBI taxonomy): domain Eukaryota; kingdom Metazoa; phylum Chordata; class Mammalia; order Rodentia; family Heteromyidae; genus Dipodomys; species Dipodomys ordii. Next base: position 3,840,657 of record NW_012267284.1, read on the forward strand.
TTCTCATTTTCTACATTACTGTCTTTTGTGTTTAGTTGATATTTCTGAAGCAAAATGTTTTAATTTTCTCATTGCCTTTTGTACATTCTTTTGTTTTCTTTATAGTTACCCCAGGATTACTTTAGTATCCCAAAGTTATACATTCTAATTTGAACTCATGCCAGTGGAGCTTCAATACCATGTAAGAACTTGGATTCTTTGTATTTCTGTCCACACTCTCACAAAAGTCACACCTTTATACACTGTAGGTCTAAAACTTTAAAATAATGCAATAGCCTCTTGGGGATATAGAAAACCCAGGATGTGTTTATAAACCAGTTTCAACAGTACAGCTCCAAGAATGTGTTAATCAATAAAGAATGAAGAATGTGTTAATAAAGAATGTGTTAATCATTTTACATCTTAAAAGTGGACTTACACTGGTCTTTTAGTAATTTCAGCTTTTAAAATAGCCCACATATTTATCTCTACTGAGATCTTTATTTGTTTATATAGTTTAAGTTACTATCTGATTGACCACTCATTTTAACTGAAAGAATTTGCTTTACAGTCTCCAGTAGAACTGGTCTAACTCCTTACAGACGCCCTCATCTGCTGCTTTTATTTATTTATTTTGGAAATGTCCTAATTCCTTCCTTGTTTTTTTTATTTTTTATTTTTTGTCAGTCAGCTTGAGCACTGTCCCTGAGTTCCTTTTGCTCAAGGCTAGTGCTCTACCACTTGAGCCACAGTGCCACTTCTGGCTTTTTCTGTGATTAATTGGAGATAAAAGTCTCATGAACTTTGCTGCCCAGGTTCCTGAGTAGCGAGGATTGCAGGTGTGAGCCACTGGTGCCAAGCTCCTCCCTCAATTTTGAAAGAGTTTTTCCAGATAGAGGATTCTTGATAGCAGAGTTTGTTGTTTTGTCTTGTTTTGGGTTCAGTCTGATTTATTTGCTTATTTGTTTTTGTACTTTGAAACATCAGCCCCTGCCTTCTAGCCCTCAAATTTCTGGGGGGAATTTTGTTATAACTTCATTCAGAATCCCTTTGCTTGATGTGCTATTCCTGTCTTTCTGCTTTCAGCATTGTCTCTGCCTTTGGCTTAGATGTTTTGGTTAAATGTGGTATCAGTGTAAGGTGTGATGAAAGCTGATTGGTACCTACCCTCAATTCTGTGGGGGTCCTGTCCCTGCTTTTCCAGAGTGCTTAGGAGACCATTGCCTTTGCCAGAAGGCAACCACTTGGCTTGGAATTACCTGGGTCATTGTTCTGAATGTGCTAGCTTTCAGCAACTACAGGTCATGCTAGACATTTAGAAACAGTTCCTGGTATTTGTTTTCATTAGCTCCAGTAATCTTTCTTCTATTTTGGCCCTTCTTGATTTCTGTTAGATTGAACTGTATACAGTTGTCATTTTGTAGCTCCAAAGCAATTGAATACCAGCATCTTACATGGTCCAGCCTCACAGCTGGGTTTGCAGGACTTTCCTCTCTAACTTTGCACAGAAGCCTTTCTTTTCACTGTTTGAAGACAAGCCTTCTCACCCTGGCATGTTCCTTCCTGACTCACAGGAATCATGGTAATCATGCTGTGTGTGTGTGTGTGTGTGTGTGTGTGTGTGTGTGTGTGTGTGCGCTGTGTGTGTTTAATGTAATTCTGTCTTTAACAATATTTTTTATTCTTTATTACCTCTTTAAAGAAATAATTAGCTGGGCACTGGTAGACATACTTGTAATCCTAGTTACTCAGGAGACTGAAATCTGAGGATCACAGTTTGAAGCCAACCCAGGAAAAGAAAAAGAATTATTTGATCAGACTCTTCTTTTCCTGCTACTTAATTGTTGGGAACAGTATTTGTTCCGATTAACTAAGCAAGTGAGTTTGTAACCAGACCCTATTTCAGGTCATCTCTTAGTCACATGAAATATCTCCTACCTTGTGTGGTCCATGGCACTTTGTTTTCCATACTAGGCTTTGAACTCAAGTCTTGCACTTGTTCAGCTTACTCACTCAAACTTTACTACTTGAGCCACACCTCCAGCTCTGCTTTTTGCTGGTTATTTTGGAGCATCTCAGACTCTTCTATCTTGGCTAGGCTTGAACTGTAATTTCCCAGATCTTAGCCTCCTTAATAGCTAGGATTACAGTAATAAGCTACCCGTGTCCAGTTCCATGATATTCTTTATTTGTCACTTGCCACACACCAGATTGAATGCGAGACACTTGGGTTATGAATATCATAGTAACCTCTCTATACAGTATGTGTTTGCTGGATTTTGTTGAATAAACACGAATGAGAATACATTGCTTTGGAGAAACTGTCTTCAGAAGAGAGAAACTTATGAGCAAATATTTTCAATATTCAGAGATATCAATAGATTCATTTATATGGAGAAGACATTCGTTTTTCATATGACCTGTGCCCATATTCTGTCTCTCAATTATACAGGGAAGATTTAAAACCTCTAGTACTATCACCTGAACAAAGCCCAAATTTCTCAATCTCACAGGACATTTCCAGTTCCACATAATACACTGGTCAGGTCCCAGGGTTATATACCATGTGTCCAGTGATCACTTTCCTGCTCTTTCTTTCATAGGTTCGATGTGAGGTTTAAATGGAAATAGTATGTGATTATGCCTGGACTGCCATGCAAAAGACATGCATGTGTTAAGCCTGATATCACTATGTGTGATGATGTGATGTCACCGTCTGTGGTTAATTCTTTGCTATCCACAGGAGATGATCCAAAAAACAACTCCTAAGCTGGGTGCCAGTGGCTGATGCCTGTAATCCTAGCTACTCAGGAGGCTGAGATCTGAGGATCGCGGTTCAAAGCCAGCCTGGCAGGAAAGTCCATGATACTCTTATCTCCAATAAACCACCAGAAAACTGAAAGTGGAGCTGTGGCTCAAGTGGTAGAGTGCTAGCCTTGAGCTGAAGAGCCCAGGCCCAGAGTTCAAGCCCCACGACCAACCAAAAAAAAAAAAAAAAAAGCAAAAAACAAAACTCATAGAGGGAGAAAGAAAGAAGATCCTCTACTGTTTTGCTTTTGCTTTTTTTGTGCAAATAAAACTGTTTCCTGGGCAAGGCCAAATCCAGAAAAGGACATTTTAACAGAAATCAGCCTTGGTTTTGTTACAGCCACCTTAGAGGTCAGACAGTAGTCTTGAACAGACCATCATGTTATAAAACATCTCTATGACTCCATGGCAACTGGGGCACCTGTGTGTCCAGGAACTATACAGTCCACCTCTGTGAACTCTGATCTAGGAAAAGGATCTGCTCCCTTCACCATCACTCATTTTCCTCTTTCTTCCCCAGTGCTGCAGCTACCTGCTTCCTAGTTACCAATCCATGATGTTTTCTTCTGCTGCCTATTTCATAATGTACACTGCCTAGTTTTTCTCTGTCCCGTGTGGCACTTCCAGGAAATAAGATAAAGGTGTCACTCACTGTGAGTACATACGTCATATGATAGAAATGCTTGAGACATACAATTAATGATTTAACTGCAGACCTGAAGAAAACACTAATGTGAACTTCAAGCAACTTTTTTTTATTATTTTTTATTGTGAAAACACTGTACAGAGGGGTTACAATTACATGGGCAAGATAATGAGTACATTTCTTATCAAGCATTGTAGCCTTCTCCTTTGTTTCCCCTTCCCATCCCTTTCCTTCCTCCCCTCACCCTCCCCACCAAAACCTCCTCCCCCCTCCCCCCCTCACCAAAATTTTAAAGTTACATAACGATTTGTACATCTCGTTGCAATGGGTCAACCTGTAACCCTATTTAAACTATTTGTTTTTCCCTTCTCCTCCACAAATTATACCAACATCAAATACAGTGAAAGCAGGGGTTATACTGTGGGGGAGGGACATACAAAGCAACAAAGAAATCTTATAAATATGTTAGAAACAATCTCATGAAAGAAAAAAACATTTGAATACAGATTTTAGGGTTCATTTCCCTAATGTCAGCTTATCTGCCCTTTTCTGCTTGACTCAAGCAACTTTTGTTGCTTTGAAATCTGCATTTGGATAGATGTAAGATAATGTGCCCACGTATGCTGCTTAATAGGGATTCCTAAGCCTTTCTACAAATGGTTTTATGTTTGAACAAGACTTTCTGGCTGTCAAAGTGTTTATTCCAATAATCGCCTTGGATCCTTGACCTTGTGAGGTTATCCAGACAGGTGATCTGGTTGTCATTTCACAGGGGAGGCATTTTACACTGGAGATTAACCAAACCCCAGGTGATCTGGAACCAGAACCAGTGCTCCTGCCCTGACTGGCACAGCCCATACGCCTCCTGTTGAGCCAAACTTTAGATGTCATTCCAAAAAGGAATCAAGACCTCTCAGTCAAGCATAACCTCTCTAACCGCTATGATAATACTTGGCCTCAAGCCCAGCATAGGTATGCAAAGATTTTTGACCACCAGCTTATGACTTCCTATTTCACACCACAGTGTACTTAAGTATTGTTGTGGAAGAGTTACTGTACGCTGAGTGACTTTACAGAAAATTGAGAAAGTTGTCCTTATGGTAATACTGAAAATATGTAGCAGTTATGGAAGTCAGTGTGGGCTTTTTTTCTAAGTGGGAAAGCACCAGTGCTCTGCTGAGAAACGATGGGTAGGCTGTGATAGACATTGTCACTTGGAAGCTGACATTTCCTGGCATGGTTTTATTTGACATAAATAGCTTCAAGTCTTTGATTATTCTCCTGTCTTCCTTGCAGACAAAGTTAGCGTTTTCAGTTCACAGAAATCAAATGATTCCACCTCCCCACCCCCACCCCGGCCCATTTTCCCTGCCATTGTGAGCACTGCCTTGCCAATACTGGCAGTGACCATGATGATAGCCTTCCTTCCCTTCAGCAAAGTTGTGTTTTCCCTATGAAAAAAGACTGCTAATGTGAAGTTAGAGTCTTATTACCCACATTAGTTCATGTTTTAAGTGGCATTTTCCTCAGGAAAATATGTCAGTGTGAAAAATGAAGGTGATATTATATTTTAGAAAAAATGACCTTATGGCTTCCGTTTTAAAAGTAATGCTTTTGTTAAGTGTTTTGGTTTTGAACAGAAACCTCCTTGAGAAATTGTATTTCCAATTGTGTGGTTCTTTAGATGCCTGGGTTAAAGGTCATGCTTTATCTTTTTATACCTGAAAACTATCCCCAGATAGTGTTTTTGTTTTATCTAGCAGTTCTTTGCATCTGAGCAGACAGCTCAAGCGCTTACTTCTGTTATGCACTGACCATGTGAATGTGTTTTGTCTTTCATTATAGTCAAGTGTTTTGCATATGTTTCTAGTAGGTTGAAGTACATTTAGACCAAATAGGAATCTACCATGATCCCTAAACTAAAATATATTTAATCATAGCAGAATAGACTTGGCGAGGGTGGCTGACTTTAAACATAAGCTTAAACCAAGTGATGAGTTTGTAATTATTTAATGTAAACTGAATAAGGTTGAAGGGCCCTGTGGGGTCGATTATTTCCTAGTGCTTCAATGATTACACATTACAGACTGCCTTTCCAGTCAAACCTTATTCAGGTGGGAGGTTGGCTGGCAGCGCTATTGAGTACCTAAATGGTTTCTGACTAAAGAATCTGTTAGTTTGGTGGGTTTAACATCCCTGACACTTAATAGGATTTGGGATTCCATTGTAGCAGCAGCTTTTATTGCATGACACTTTAATTGAATGCCTTAGAGTAAAATGAAATTAACAAAGACAGTATTAAATTATGAATGTTCCTTTTTTATCATTTGGCTAGGAATTCTACAGAGTTTCTTTCCTAATTATATTATTTTAAATTGATGGATATGAAAAAATAAACATACTATCTTTAGGACTGGATATACCAGCTGGTCCAAGAAATCCTGAATAGAATGGGGATGGAGTCAGAGTTGACTAACTTGCCGCCCACTGTGACCCCAAAGCTCCAGGAGGCAATTCCATTAGGGATGGAGGAGTTTTAAAACAGCCAGTAATAAATCCCGATTCCCAAGTGAGTGAGGGCCAGCCAGCCACCAGAATTACAAATGATCCGAAAAGACAGATGGAGACATTGATCAGGAGTTGGTTTTTGTTTGTGAGGTCATGTTCTTAGTGTGGCTAAAGAACAGTGATCTGCATGTTTTAGTCAGACAAGGCTGATAGTGCTGCTCAGTGGGAAGGGCCCTTGCCTGGCCTGCACAAAGTCCTGGGTTCCTTCCCGGAGCTGCAAAAATAAATGACTACATAGAATCAAGGGCAAAGTTAGTCAAACCCAACCTGATGCTATTTAAACATCTGTGAGTGAAAACTAGTTTTTATACTTAGTCATTCATAATCTTGATATTGTTTCTCTTTTGCTCTGGTGCTATTAAAAATTAAAGCAATCTGTGACTGAATCAAAATCTTGACAGTAAAGTCATATAATTAGGCCAATCTATATAGAAAGCACTTAGAATTATTTTCTTTACAGACTGCTGATGTAAAGACTTTGTGAGTAATTGTCTTATTGGAGGGAAAAGGGGGATGATGAAACATACTTGGGAAACTACCCAGAACATGCAGGCATTTAATTTGAAAACTGTAATTGCCCATGGTGACAATCCCCTCTAAGCTCTGAGTGTGAAGGGTACAGGAAGAGGAGGCAGTCTCTTAAAGGCTGATGTGCTGTCCAGAGTCACTCCACAGCTCTCCCTGGTAATCACACCTTACAGAAACAGTGACATCAACAGCCCTTGAGCAGATATGGTACTTATTTCAAGTCAATACAATCTCGATGCATCACTTACTTTTATTGGGTCATAGACTGTGTTATCTAGAAGTAACAAATAATACAACCATGTCCACATACACTGCACAATGTGAGCCTTTCCAGAGCAGGAGCAGCTGTTACTGCAACAAGCAGAGAGCCATGGGCTCTCCACAAATATTGCTACTCTGTTTTTTCTCTTTCTTCTAGTGCTTGCTTGTCTGTTCATTCCTCTCTTGGTCTTTCCCTTCCTCCCCCCACCCTCTTTATAAATAGCATTTGCATGCTGGACAAAGGATTGCCTGCAGAATCCATAATCGGTGCTTTTCACTTCTCACCAGCTTAGCCAGAGTTTTCTAGTGAATACTCTAGAATACAGTCCTAAAGAACATTCTTACATAGAAACTATTTTGTTGGGGTTTTTTTGGTTTTGGAGTTTTTGTTGTTGTTGGTGGTGGTGGTGGTTTTGTTTTGTTTTGTGTGTGTATGTGTGTGTGTGTGTCTGTTATGGGGGCTGAACTCTGGGCCTGGGCACTGTCCCTCAGCTCTTCTGCTTAAGGCTAGTGCCCTACCACTTGACCCACAGTGCCACTTCCAGCATTTTCTGTTTATGTGCTGAGGAATTGAACCCAGGGCCTCATGCATGTGAGGCAAGCACTCTTATCACTGAGCCAACTTCCCAGCCCCATAGGAAATGGTTTTAACTTAAGAAGCCTTAAGGAGCCATCTACTAATAGATCACATAAGAAGAGTCTCCATAGATGAAGCCCATCTAAGCCTCTGAGTAAGAGGGAGCAGGGGACACCACAATGTGCTTCTCATGAGTACTTATTTCTATGTCTCAAGGGATGGGCTGCTAACAAAATATTCCTATACATAAATTCTTGCTCTAGTCTTTCTTTCCCTGATGAAGTGGGTGCCTCCTGTTAGGGCTGGAGGAAAGAAGAGGGCTCAACTGTTCCTAGATGCTTCCAGTTCCCCCCACCCTTTTTTATTTTTTGGTCAGTCATGAACTCTGGGCCTGGGTGCTGTCCCTGAGCTCTTCAGCTCAAGGCGAGCACTCTCCCACTTGAAACACAGCCTACTTCTGGTTTTCTGGTGGTTAATTGGAGATAAAAGTCTCAAGGACTTTCCTGTGCAAGCTGGCTTTGAACCACGATCATCAGATCTTAGCCTCCTGAGTAGCTTGGATTTCAGGCGTGAGCTCCCCTTTTTTGCAAGAGCAGATGAGCAAGCCTCTTCAAAATTGGCTCCTCCTGCTCCCTGCATGCTGGTCCATGCATAGTGATGTTAATGGAACTCCCAGTCACTTCAAGTCACCTGGCTTCCTAGCGCGCGCGCGCGCGCGCGCGCGTGCGCGCGTGCGTGCGTGCGTGCGTGTGTGTGTGTGTGTGTGTGTGTGTGTGTGTGCCAATACTGGCCTTAAACTTAGGGTCTTGCTCCTTTGCTTGTTTTTGTTTTTATTTATTTATTTTTTTTATTCAAGACTGGCACTCTGTCATGAGCCATAGCTCCACTTCTGCTTTTTGGTGGTTAATTGGATAATAAGAATCTCCTGGACTTTGAACTGCAGTCCTCAGATCTCCGTAATTCTGAGTAACTAGGTTTACAGGTGTGAGCCACAAACATCCAGCTCTTCTTACTTCTAAAATGTCAAATGCTGCAGCAGCTTGGGCTGTCCTCCCCTTGTGCTCCAAGTAAATGGATAGGCGTATTTTCCCTCCCACAGTGGCAGTGGTTGACATAAACACTGTTTTGGTTTTGCAAGTTTCAAATAACAATGTGACTTTTCTTGACAATGTATTCATTATCATTAGATCCTTTCATGCCAGGAAAGATTTTGTATTGAAGTCAGTAAAATAAAGTCCCACAAGGAAAACTTTCTCAGAGTAGAGAGTTGTCCTAAACTGTTCTTCTTTTTCCTATTTAACTTTAATTTTCTGGCATTGTCTGAGTGATAATGATAATTGACACAGTTCTATTTTCCTAAACAAAAGCATCTAAATTCTGATTAACATGGGAATGCACAAACACTTGTTTTATTTGCAGAAAGGCACAAAGGGGATGGAGCCCAGAAACAGGGAGAAACTGCCTCCACTGGGCCTCACACCCAAGATCGAGAGGAACCTAGGGAAGAAAAGACAAAAACTGGGAGGAACACAGTGTGTTTCTAGAAAAATGCGAGTTTGTAATCTGGTATTTAGTCTCAGGAGTTCCAGGGTCCTTTTATAAGTAGTGAGAGCCTCTCTTCTGGAGCATGAGCCTTTGTATTCAATCAGCAGGCTAAGCCAGCACAGCCCTTTCTTATCACACCACAGCCAGTGAACCACAACTCAGTGAATGCCATGCACTCCAAAACTCAGCCCTGTGAAGTTGACCTGCGGGGCAGCAGTATACTACACCCACGCTCTGTGCTGTCCCTTAGATGCTTGGTGACTGTGAAGCACAACATAAAAGAATTTTTCAACATAAGAGGTCCTTTCACTAGGGCTCTTCTGCCCCAGGCCTGCCTCAGTTCTTGTAGGCCATCATTGTGGGCAGTCAGAGGAGAAGGCACTGGGAAGAGAGTTAGAAGCTTAGAAGCCATCAGAAAGTCAGGTTGCAGCTTCACCAAGCTGGAGAGGGGCTCTCAGGAATGCCAGAGGCCAGGACACTGCTACCTGCCCCCACCAGGAGTTCACCCCTGTGCCCAGGTGGGAAGCACCTGGAATCAGAGAGAGGGAACACTTGGGCTCTGCCTCTTGACATTCATATATGACCTTGCTGCCAACAGTGGGCACCCAGTACCTACTAGAAAAGAGGGCCAGTCCCAACACCATGAGCCATCTAGTGAGAAACCACACCAGGGATCCTGGATGTGCTCTCCACCCCTCTTTCTACTTCAGCCAGGCAGGTGGGCCACTGCATGGGGTTGGGGGAAGGAAGAAGGCAAGGTGGAGCTGAGCTAGCCTGCCTGGTCTGTGACTTCTAGCACCCATGTGGTCTGAAGTGCACTTAGCTCCTGTAAGCAAGCACATGGTGCTTTATCACATTTTTATGTAGACTTCCCCACCACATGGCATTGTGCTAATGCCATCATTCCCGCACTTTGGGTGACCAGTATGCTTCTCAAATAGCTCCCCAAATGGGCCTCAAAAAGCATTGTGTGTGCCAGGCGCCAGTGGCTCACGCCTGTAAGACTAGCTACTCAGGAGGCTGAGATCTGAGGATCACAGTTCAAAGCCAGCCTGGGCAAGAAAGTCCATGAGAGTCTTGTCTCCAATAAATCACCAGAAAACCGGAAGTGGCACTGTGGCTCAAGTGATAGAATGACAGCCTTGAGCAGAAGAGCTGAGGGACAATACCCAGGCCCAGAATTCAAGCCCCATGACTGACCAAAAAAAAAACAAAAAAACAAAAAACAAAACATTTTGTGTGGCTGGGAATGTGACTTAGTGGTAGAGTGCTTGCCTAGCATGCATGAAGCCCTGGGTTTGATTCCTCAGTACCACATAAGCAGAAAAAAACGAAAGTGGCACTGTGGCTCAAGTGGTAAAATGTTAGCCTTGAGCAAAAGAAGCTCAGGAACAGTACTCAGGCCCCGAGTTCAAGCTCCAGGACTGGCAAAAAAAAAAAAAATTGTGTGGCATGGTATCTCAGTGCCATACGAAGTGAAGTATGAGGCTGTGGTCCACCTGCTAGATCCTAGGGTCAAGATAAACAATTGACCTGTTTGCTGAAACTCTAGTATTTCCTAACAAGGTCATTACTGACTGGCACAAGGCTTTGGCTGTCTAACCCTTTTCTGAGGGGCTAAAGCTTGACTATACTTTAGATACCATGTTTTTGTCTTGGTGTGCATAGATCTTGAGGAATAAATTGATTGACCCTAGCCTAGTAACAGGAAATTCGTTCTATTTCTCTCCTTGCCTTAACTACTTTACATATGTGTAACTATGTGTTTCCCAATAATTCTCTTCAACATTTGTTGTGTTACTGGCATTCCTATTCTGGGGTTATTTTGGAAATATTGCTGAGGTCAGTTTCAAAGAGAAATGAGATACTGGATTGAAGCAATATATCCTCTGACTGACTGAGCGTGCAACATTAAACACACACTTTCATCTCCACTTTCTCTTGAAACCTCATGAAAATAACCGCAAGAGACTAAGGAAGTCTGAATTGCAAGGGCAAAAAATCGGAGAGCCAGCCTAGCAGCAGGAGGTGAGGGGATCGCCAGACATTGGCAGAATAGGAAGCACTCAGATCACAGAACCTGAATACTGGTGCCAAGACAGAAAGCAATAGAATCTACTCGTCATTTCGTCCAAAAGCTGAGCAAAAGCTCAGGAGCAGGACTGTGGAGAGTTGGGTGAGGGGGCAGGCCAAATACCACTACCCCATTCCCATCTCTACCTGTCTTATTCACGCTGTGGAGAAGCTGAGCTAGAGAGAGATCCTATACCAGGAGTACCAGCGTGGCAGAAGGCAGGGTAGAGGCATGGGAGAGGAAGTCTATTCTGAGTGGTGGGACCAACAGCCTATTATCATAGTACCAGCAAACAGATGTTCACATCATAGGCTAGAAGCCAGGCTTGTCTCTGAAGAAGCAGATGGATTGAGAGAAGACTGTGAGATATTCATGCTAGTCAGGAAAGTATAATCCTGCTAGATATCTCAACAGAGGGATCTAACATATGTATTGGTTTCATAGGTAATAGAAGCTGAAATAGGACCAGCAGCTGCTGGTCCTCTGGACTTCAGGAAGCGTCTGCCTTGTCTAGGCTATTTGGCATAGCCAGGTACAGCCATCTGGAAAGGTAGCGCCACCTGGCTGCTAATGGAGGCTGTGAGAAGCACAGTGGACTGTCCACAGAACTATTTGCTTGCCAGGGAACACGGCCACTGTTCACAGTGGGCCATGTTGAAGAGTCCCTAATCCCCTTCTCATTCCCACCCCTGGGTGTGGCCTGTCATTGGTCCGTCCTGACAAGGAGCCTGATGTTAAAGAAGTCTGCTAAATTTGTCGGCAGAGGAGGATAAAGTAAACAAATGACCCATATAGAGGCCAAAGTGGTTCAAGAGCATGAAAGTGATTGATTCTCTATGTCTGGAGAGTGGACTGGGGCACAGGGGAGCAGGACAGGGTAGTACATAGATTTGAAGGTGATGCTGAAATAGATAGACATTAGCTTGACAGTAGTCCAAAGGGCTTCAACTCTGTAGCCTGCTGCTTGAATCACAGCTCAACCACTCTGATGCTGTGCAACTTTGAGCAAGTTGCTTAGTCTCTCTTGTGTCTCTGTATCCTTACCTATAAACTGGGTCTAACAAGAGTGTTTAACTTGTAGGCCAATCTAGAATAGTGTTGGCATACAGTAGATATACAAGTGCTGGTTAAACAAGAATCCTTGTGCAATGGCTCATTCCTTTAAGGGCTAACGAGGTTGGTGAAAGCTAAGTGAATATAGTGCTTGATTGATCCACTGGGCAGAATTTGAGCAGCAAGTAGAAGACTCAGCCTAGAACTAACCCTGGGAGACTGTTCTGAATGATTTAGATATTGGGGATACAGCTTTTACTAGGAAACTGAGGCAGGAGCTAGGTCATATCGACCAGGTCATTGTGGACTGGACATAGGGAAAGATGAGCTTCACAGCAGCTTGATATTGAATAGGTAATAATGTCTGGGCTGAATCTTCACAGCAGCACAGTGTTCATGTTCCACATCTGCTCCGCAGAGGGATGGGGTTGCGGCATGGGGCCTGATGGGTCTTCATTCATGTCAGGCTCTCTCTGAGGCCAAACACAATATACTGCTCACTCCCCAGTTAGGACAGAGATTGGGAGAAGACTTGCACCAGCAGCCTCTCAGCTACAGAGCCTCCAACTCTCTGCTTTGCAAGGGAAGTAGGCCTTAGCCCAGTTTGGGCTCCAGGAATGCAACTGAAATCTCTGTCCTGCGGCAGAGATGTAGCAGAGCCCCTGGAGCCCTGGTGTTGCTCCAAACTCACAGGGACTTAAACTCGGCCTTCTGGAAGAGCCTACCTTCAAACTGTCCTAGATCTCCAGACCACTGCTAAATCTGACAACTGACTCAAAACCTGTGATGCAGCCCCTATATCCCATCTACAGACCTGGCTATAGTGCTACTCATCCCTACCCACCTTCCAAGTCCATTTCTTCTCCAGCCACTGCTAGTAAACATTGGAGAGCTCATATTTTCTATTCCCTTGCCCAAGTAGACCCAGCACAGAACTGGGCCTGTGATAGTTGATGAATTAATTAATTCTACCAATCTCACCTTTATATTGTACTCTTCTCCACTGCCCTATTGATGGGCCTTCACTAGATGTTCCTTCTCTGCTACCTATATATTCATACATGAGTATACCACCCATGCATGCATGCATATATCCACTCATCCATTAGTCCTCACTTATCCATCCATCTACCTACCCGTGTATTCATCCGCCCACTCATCTATTGGTATCCACCCATTCATCCATCCACATACTTATCCATCTATCCACCAACCTATCTATCCATCATCCACCCACTTACCCATCCACTCATCCTCCCGCCCACCTGCTGCCTGCCTCCCTTAGTCCTCTGTACATCTCACTCTCGAGCTTGTTTACCTAACAGCAGACATGTTAATGGCTCCTGCTCAGCTTATGCTTCACTGACACCTCATCCAGGGTGCGTTCTATCCTAGTGTGTTAACACAGGAAGCTTAATGGAGGGAAGTATTCAGCTGGGCTTTGGAGCAATGGAATGTTAACATTGTAATTTCTTCGAGCCCTTCACTTAAGAAGAGACAGAATCATTTCATAACAGTACTGTGGAGAATAGAGCAGAGGTCAGAGGACTACATGTAGGGAATAGAACAGAGGTCAGAAGCCTGCAGATCCCTACAAATGGAGCAGTAATAAAACTGGAACCATTAAGGTGTGTGATGTGCCATGATGAAACATGCCCGGATGGTCCCTCCAAAAGTTATGTCTTCACCTAAGAGTTATATAATGTTAGTATCTGAGTCTGTTTCTATGGAAGACAAAACATTTCTAAATTTAAAGCCACCTTCCAGTATTCAAAGACTGTATAAATAACTCATCTATTCAGCTTTAAATCTTGTTGTATTCCTCTTTGAAAAGCCATAATGATTATTGCATAATCAGTTGCACATAGGTATTCCCCGTGGGTCAACAAGCTCTATATTTGGAGATCTCTATGCTCTACAAAGAAAAGTCTGCCCAGCAGTTGACATGTGCACAGCGGTGTGTGGCAGCACACTGATGGCCCTTTGTGCTTCTTCGGGGCTTCCTTATGCCTCAGCTGTTCCTTCTTAACATGATTTTCAAGGAGACCCTTGAGCAGCTGCCTTTTCACCTTTTGCATCCTCCTTGTGTCCATCCTGTAGCTATGGTCAGCCACCAACCAGTTTGGGCAAGGTGTAAACTATCTTTTGCTAACCCATGAAAGTAACACTGGGTTTCCCTAAGCTTGCTTGGCACCCACCTCTCCAACCCTCAACTTCTGAAGGCCTCATGTCCTGAAGGCACTGACCCCACCACCACCATATCAGTAGTTGTCTGCCCCACTATGAGAATGGGGTCCTCAAACTTAGCATATGACCAAGCTGTTTCACTTTTAATGAACATTGTCTTTATAAAATTTTTCTAATATTCTCCTTGAGTTCATTTTATATTTTGTGACTTTTTTTAATCTTCTGGAATAATATATTATAAAAAATACTTAAGATATGCCAACAGAAAAAGAGAATATAATCAGAATGTCAGGGTTACTACATGTCCTGCTTGCAGCTTGAAAGGTATAACTCATGGCCAGGTTGGGTGAGACCCCTGCACCTCACAGCCCTCAGGGCACAGACACATTTCTGAACTTGATATTTCATGTTGCACTTTAGCTGCTGTATTTTTAAAAAATTTTTAGAATGAATCTTAAAATGAAGACAGAAAAGGCCAAGCAATAGTTCTGGGTGTATTGATGTTCTGCCTTTCAGGGGTCATTGACCTCTTCTCTCTATAGCCCTGAAGTCATGTGCATGTGGGTACAAGGCCCTCCATGAGGTCTAGGCCACAAAAGTTGGCCTTTAAGAAAAGATCAATGGCTTGTTAGAGCAGCGATAACTGTTCTTGTTGTCATTACTGTCACACCATTAGGCACAAACTTTGTCCCAGGCCCCCAGTGGAAGCTGCGCAGGGCCAGACCTCCCACTACAGGCAGCAACCTGTGAGGTCTTGGTTTCCTTCCCCAATGGGTGATGGGGTAGAGGAGAGGTGTGGAGAGGACTCAGATCTCTGTCCTGAATCACACATGGGTGGATGCAGTGTTGCTGGCAGAGCCCAACTCGGGCCTTGCTATTATCTTAGGAGATCATCCCATAGAAGGGAGGGCAAGGGACTGGAATGTGCACAGATCTGCTTCAGAAGCAGGACCTGAGAGGAAGGCCCCCTGCTTTAAGGAGCAAAGCGCAGAGGACTGGCTGCACCATGGAGTCTTCCTGTCTCCTCACCATGCTTTACCGCCACCATCTCTCCCAGTTATCACAAACAGCTAAATCACATTAAATTGAAGAGTGACACCCATGAGTTATAGCCCATTGGTGTGTGATTAAGGACTGAGACCTCACTTAAAAAGTGCCCTTCCCCAAGCGTCTGTCTGGAAAATGGTTGGCATCTTCCCTGGACTGAAGAGGCAAAGGGTGATGTCGCAAGGATGGCATGTACCCATTTGTATTCTTCCTGAAGTCCAGTAGTAAAATCTGTGAAATTGACGGATTATGCTGAGAATAATATCAGTGAGGACAATAAATCTCAACTTTAGTTCTCATAAAATGTGTTTCTGGGAAGGTCATGATTCATGAGCAGATGTGTACACAGACATCATGAGTAGGAGGAAACAGAACTCATAACCTCTACCTTTAAAACTCATGGGGTACTCTTGGAGCTCCCCCAGTCATTCTGGAACACCGCGTTATGTGACAGCTTTCTCTTTGCCTTTCTGGATTTCCTTATACGAGCTGTGTGTGGCATGCTGGTGAGGAAGAGACAGGTTAGGTGCAGGAACTGGAGCGTAGTCTGTCTTACCAAGCCATGTTGCCACGTAGACTCGGTGTACCACAGGTATCAGAAGAAATGAGGCTGGAGTGTCCTTGGCTGTATGAAAGGTGAGAGCATGAAGAGGGCCTGGCTACTGCTGTGGAGTCCATTCTCATCTGCTGGTTGCTCACATTTATTGTCCAAAGAACTCACACAGAGCCACATCTCCAGACTTCCTGCCCAGCCTGGCACTGGCTTCATTCATCTCCAGCTCTGTCTCTCTTTCTCTCTCTACCCCCTCCTCTCTCCTTCCCTCCCTCCTTTCTTCTCTCTCTCCCTTCTCTCTCTCTCTCTCCTCTCTAGCCAGGAACTCTCCTGTTAGCCCCACTTTGACTTAATGTCCAGGTGCATCCCCTTCTTGTTGTGCCCTGAATGCCACCATTACCCAAGAATTGCTTGGCACCTGACTTGCTTTGTGCACCTCTGTGGTTTTAATAGAAATAGTTTTCATTGCTGGGCATCAGTGGCTCACACTGAAGGCTGAGATTTACTGGATCAAGGTTTGAAGCTAGCCCAGACAGAAAAGTCTGTAAGATTCCATCTCCAATTAGCACAGTTCTAGACTAGAGGTGGTCCATAAGCCATGAGCAAGGCTTTGAGTTCAAGCCCTGGTGCAAACATGTGCATGCACAGAGACAGAGAGAGAGAGAGAGAGAGAGACAGAGAGAGAGAGAGAGAGGAGAGAGAGAAATTGCTTTTGTTTCCTTTCTGTTGATTATTGACAATGTTGAACATTTTTTAAATGGACACTGTTCATTTTATTTTGAACTGAATTTTGCTTCTGTTTTACACATTTTTACTAGTTTATCTTACAGTTACCTGTTTTATTTTTGTTTTTAAAAAATAAGTTGAAGTACGTGTATGTGTTAGTGTTACTTACTAATCTCTTCCTTTGATATTTTCCTTTGTTTCTACATTTAGAAAAGTTAAGTTTACATTTAGTAATTAAAGTATATTTATCTAAAATTTGTGTTATGCTTGATTCTTAAAATTCTATTTCTTTAGCACATATTCACACATGTTATTATTTAAAATATTCATAATGTGTAATTACATCTTTTTTTAAAATTTGACCTTTCCTTCTTATTTCCTTTCTTCCTGTCTCTTTTTGGTAGCACTTGGGATTGAAATCAGCCATTTGAGTACAACCTCAGCACCTTTTTATCTTTTGATATATATTAATAACTTAGTACATATCTTTTCTTTTTCTTTTCTGTGACTGGGTATCTATCTTACCATGATTGGTCTCAACTCCAATCCTCCTGCCTTAGCCTTCCAAAGAATTGGATCATGTTTTACATGTATTTCTGTATTTTGTTTTTCAACAGTATCTATTTTTTTAAAAAAATCACTTACCTCAGCTTTAGAGCTTTGATTGATTCATGGCACAATGTCCTATGCTCTGGGATATTAAAGTCTTTATTTGATCATTTCTCTGCCATTAAAACATTGAACTGAAATTTTATATTGCTGCATAGTTTGAGACAAGGATCTAATCTTTTAATAGCTAGCTACTATTTCTTTAATATGTTTTGAATTGTGTGTTCTTCTTTTGACTTAAAACTTCCATTTATGCAGAGTACCAGTAGCTCATGCCTATAATTCTACCTACTCAGGAGGCTGAGATCTGAGGATCATGGTTCAAAGCCAGCCTGGACAGGAAAGTCCATGAGACTCTTATCTCCAATCAGAAGTGGCCCTGTGGCTCAAATGGTAGCATGCTTGCCTTGAGCTGAAGAGCTCAGGGACAGCGCCCAGGTCCAGAGTTCAAGACCCATGACCAAAAAACAAAACAAAACAAAAAAACTCTCACATTTATTACATTTTAACCATTTTTTTCAACTGTGGTCTCTATGGAAGTTCTCTACTCCATACAGACGTCTACTTTTTCTTGCTGATTTTGTTTAATATTATTTAAAACTTTTTTAAAAAACAATACTAGGGTTTGAAGTCAGGATCTTATGTGTGTTAGGCAGGTGCTTCAGTATGTGAGACATGCCAACCTCATCCCTTTTGCTTCAGTTATTTTTCCAGACAGGGTCTGGATATTTGCCTGGGAGGTGCTGGCCTTGGACTGTGGTCCTCCTACCTACAACTCATGCATCACTGGGATTACAAGAATGAACTACCATACCCAGCTTGTTTGTTGAAGTGAGGTTGAGTTAAATTTTTGCACAGATTGGCCTTGACAGGTGATCCTCCTGATCTCCACCTCCGAAGTAGCATGGTACTCAACCCTAAATCTTTTTAGGCTGATAAAATTTTAGACATAAAAACAATTTCAAGTGAGTTCTGGTATTCCCTCCACCCAATTCCCTAATGTTATCATCTTACTTGTCCATTGTACAACTATCAAAATTAAGAAATATTGACTAGAGACTTTACTCCAACTTTCCTAATTTTTCTCTTAAAGCCCTTTTCTTTTTTTTTTTTCTGCTTATGTGGTGCCGAGGAGTCAAACCCAGGGCCTCATGCATGCAAGGCAAGCACTCTACCACTGAGCCACCTTCCCAGCCCCATCCTAAAGCCCTTTTCCTATTCCAGGATCCCACATTATATTTTGTCACTGTCTCTCCTTAGACTCCTGGGACAGGTTTTTTACTTTCCTTGTTTCATGGTTTTACCATCTTGACATTACTGATGAGTTTGTGTTTGTTTGTGTGTTTGTGCTTTTCTCCTGCCATAGGGCCATGGATTTGGGGAAGGAATCCCAGAGGGGGAAACTGGTCCTCTCATTGAGCAGGGTGGCACCTCCAGCACCATGCCTGCTCCCTGTTCATGTTCCAAGCTTAGAAGCCAGTCACATGGTCAGGCTTACAAGCACCAGAGGGTACTTGGCTCCAGCCCCACCTACTAGCAGAAGGGTTGCCAACACATTTGTGGGCATACAATAAAACCAGTGCAAAAATTATGCATATAAGTTGGATATACATACTTTGAGGTGATGCAAATTATCTGCCAAAATGTCCTTAGAATATCCTGTAAGGTTTCCTGCTCATTTCATCACTCATTAGTAGATTTTGCCCATCACAACAATTCTGTGGATTTGCAGTAGTCATTTTCCACTTCCCTTATCCCTCTGTGATTATTAATTTAGAACTATCCCATAAGGATTATTTTCTTGCCTTCACCTTCAAGCATTTATTATGGAATCATTATTCATAAATAGATGGGCTTTGAGTCATTGGTAACCAATAAGATAAGTCCCTCATGTTTCTTTTTTCCTTTTTACAACAATTTTTGGAGCTTTTATTACTTCGTTCAATATTTTTTACAAGCTCCACGGTATTTGTTTTCCATATTCAGAAAGTTCAGCTGGGATGCACTTTGGTTAAATCTTGCAATGGAATCTGGAAAGAAATAATATCTTTATGATCCAATCATTCTCCCATCTTAGGACGGCGTGTGGCAAGCCTTTCCGTTTTCCAATTATTCTCTTGAGACCCTTCTGGCTTCTCCAGGCTAACGGCAAATGACTATGTTAGACACCATTTATTCCAAAATTGACATATGCAGACCTATAACTTCTCTCCACCCTTGTCTGGGCTTACAAGCACTTCAAAATGCTGCATTTGGAAATATGTGCTTTTGCTATGTAGTTTTAAATTTACTGACTTTAAATTACTGTAACATAAATATTTGGTTCATAGCTGGTTTTTTTTTTTCCTGTTTTGTTCTACATTTTTCTTTCTTCCTTTCTAGGTCAAGTTCTAGTTTCTGTCTACAGGACAGAACACCATGCCCTTCCCAGATTTGTAAAGCTAGGTTCTACTACTGCCCGGGTCTCATTATAACCTCAAGTGGATATGACTTGTGAAGTAGACAATCGCTGGGGCATGCATTTGGCTTCCCCTGCCCAGCTCTTCTGCCAGCCAGCTTAGCATTCTACCTTATATTCTTCTCCCCTATAACCTAGCCTGCTGTATTTGGAACATTCTGGCCTTGTGCATCAATTTCATAAGGGATGTAGAAATTCTCTTTTCTTACTTTTTTAAAATCCCTGTTCTTTTAGTTCTTAGTCAACTTAGAATCTGAGTAATCACACACACACACACAAACACACACACATACACAGAGGTACACATATATGTATATATCTTTGTTCCTGTTATTCATTAGTAAATTTTCTTGCCGTGTTCTTGGCTCCATTAGTAGCTTTTATTTGATTTTTTTAAAGTGAATCACTTTTTTCTTCTGCCATCATAAACCAAATGATTCATAAAACACAACAGTATGCAGAATTTCACAGGCACCTTGTCCCTGCCTCAGAAGAGTCTTCTTTATTTGCAATTCCTCATACAGACCTACAGAAGGCGTGCAAAAGCCCAAGGTGTTCTTGGCCTAACAGTCTTGTCGTATCACAGCTCATGACTTCTGTTGACTTATTTCCTCTTTCTTTCATAATAACCCCTCAGTCCCACTCACTTTAACAGAACTATCCCACACTCAAGATATTTGTGCATCATTTAGGCAGGGGGGAGGGAGGGTGGTTGAGGAGGGGGGAGGGAAGGGATGGTAGGGGAAAAACAAAAGAGGAGCCAACAATGCTGGATAAGAAATGTACTCATTACCTTGCTCATGTAACTGTAACTCCTCTGTATAGTATTTTCACAATAAAAAACTTATTTAAAAAAGATATTTGCACATCAAAAAGTTTTTAACAAACCCTTTTGTTTTCATACTACAGGCTAAAATGCAGCTGACAACAATTGAGTGAAGGAAGACATAGGTGCAAATGATAAAATAAAATAAGAGACATAACTGATTTATGAGACACTGTTGTCTAACTATGTCATATATTAGATAGCTGGTAGTAGTATTTTATCAGAATAATATGCTCATTTTTCCCATCTGTGGTAGCTTTAATGAGAACTTTTGTAATATATCTCTACTTTACTTTGGAATATAGTACATATAAGTTCTTCTCTTTCAATGTCACTACAAGACTATTGTGAGTTTTTTGTTTTTGTTTTTGTTTTTTGTCGGTCATGGGGCCTGAACTCTGGGCCTGGGCGCTGTCCTTCAGTTCTTCAGCTCAAGGCTAGTGTTCTACCACTTGAGCCACAGCACCACTTCCGGCTTTTTCTGCTTATGTGGTGTTAAGGAATTGAACCCAGGGCCTCATGCATGCAAGGCAAGCACTCTACCACTGAGCCACCTTCCTAGCATAATCTTTGTTTTTAATTTTCAAGCTGACTATGCTTTCTGAACTCTCATGGCTCCTATAGAATTAGTTTGTTTTCAGTATAGGTTGTCCATGCATTGATTAGTAGGCTTGATCAAGCAGGAAGGAGGAGGCCTTGGAGCCATTGCATGCAGGTGTTCCTCATAGAAGAGGATCCCTGTTTCTGGGAACTAGTGGCTCATGCCTGTAATCATTGCTACTTAGGAGGCTGAGATCTTAGGAATCATGGTTCAAAGCCAGCCCTGGCAGAAAAGTCTGTGAGACTCTTATCTCTAATTAACTACCCCCAAACCAGAAGTGGAGTTGTGGCTCAAAGTGGAAAAGCACAAAGCCTCAGGAACAGGGCCAAAGCCCTGAGTTCAAGCCCCATAACTGACCAAAAAAAGGATCCCTGTGCAAGGGCTGGCAATGGCACAGTGGCAAGACTTAGCTCACACCTCCTGTCTTCTAGTTCTTTCTGCCCTTGCCTGGAGGCCCTGTGACACTCTGTCACATGGCAAAGCTGTCCCCCTTCCTCCACATCTTCATGGACCTGCCCTATTTTCCTATGCTCCAACTCCTCCAACTCCAGCACTTGCCATTTCTTGAAAGCTCTAGGCAGAGCTCTCTGCTGATAGCTGGTGTCTTCTAAGAGGAAAAGACAGCTTGTTGACTTCCATCTCCTAAGTTGCTCTAAGGTCATGGTTGGGAGTCTTTCCTTTTTGCTGCCAGAGTGTTTCTTTCCTGTGATTTTCTCTTTTAGCTTTTTTTTTTTTTT
>NW_012267284.1:3862524-3894572 GCF_000151885.1 Dipodomys ordii
TTACTTCCGGTTTTCTAGTGGTTTATTGGAGATAGGAGTCTCACATCTTTCCTGCCCGGGCTGGCTTTGAACTGCGATCCTCAGAGCTCAGCCCCCTGAGTAGCTAGGATTACAGGCGTGAGCCACTGGCGCCCGGCTCTTTTAGCTTTTTATTTCAAAATAATTACTCAACATCATAGAGTGTTACAAAATCTGACCAGAAGGGTCCCAAGTGCCCTTGACCCAGTGGTTGTATTGTACATGACTGTGGTCCACTACCAGAACCAGGAGATTGACCTGGAGCAACATTTGTGGCTCTAGGTCATTTTCCAGCATATGTGGATGTGTATAATCACAACAATGAAGCCACAAGGCCGGTTCTGGTCAGACCTCCCTCCTCCTGTCACGCAGCCTGACAACCACTAGGCTGTTCTAACCTACAATTTTGTCATTTTGAGAGCACTGTGTATGTGACCTTTGAGTGTGGCTCGATTTTTAGTCACCCTGGTGCCCTTTGGGCCTGTTTAAGCCTTGTGTATGGATCTGAGCATGTACTTGCACACAGGCACATGTGTTGGGTTGTGTTCTATGTATAATCTGTTCCTTGGCTCTGCTATGTGATACTCTCCAATGTGCCTGTGTGCTTTT
This sequence comes from Dipodomys ordii, assembly GCF_000151885.1. Taxonomy (NCBI): domain Eukaryota; kingdom Metazoa; phylum Chordata; class Mammalia; order Rodentia; family Heteromyidae; genus Dipodomys; species Dipodomys ordii. The sequence continues at coordinate 3,863,152 of NW_012267284.1, forward strand.
TCCTGGATTTTGTGTGTGTGCTTTTTCCTGGATTTTGGCTATTACATATGAAGCTGCTATGAACATTTTTGTATGGGTGTTTGTGTAGATAAATATTTTTATCTCTCTGGAATAAATCTCAAGGAGAACTGGGCAATGCTGGGTCAAATGATAAATATACATTTAGCTTCTTAAGAAGCTAGGCTGTTTTCCAGAGTGGCTATGCTGTTTCCTTTCACAGCAGCCTATGAAGATCTGAATTTACAGTTCATGCATATAGGTATGATGTATATTTGTGTACATGTACATACACACACACACACACACACACACACACACATATATTTCCTCATAATAGGAATTGAACTTGGGGTCTTGTACTTGCTTGACTTGTTAGCTCAACTGACGCAGTATCAAGTGAACTTTGGTTCACCCAAAGGCTTCAGAGCACAATCCTTAAAGTTCAGCCTCCTGAGTAACTAGGATTACAGGTGTGAGCCACCAGTGTCCAACTGCATTACTCTTTTTTTAGTTGCTTTAATAGCTGTGTAGTAAAATTCCCTCAGGTTTTAATGACTACTGGTCCTGAGCATCTTTTCATGGGCTCATTTGCATATTTGGTGAAATCCTTCTTTTTGTCCTTTTTACACTTTCCAAGTGGAATGTTTCTGTATTAACTTTTGAGAGTTCTTTATATTCTATAATATATATATATATAAATTGTATTTTGCATATATAAAAATATATATTTTGTATATACAAATTGCATTTTGCAGATACTTTCTTCCAGTCTGTATTTGTCTTTTCTTCTTCCTATGGATCTTTCACTGGAAAAATAAGAAATTAAATCTAATTTGCTGATTTGGTTTTTACTTATAAATCATGCTTTTGGTATCATGTCTAAGAACTTTGCATTAAACCTCAGGTCGTACAGAAATTCTCTCATCTTTTAAAATGTTACAGTTTCCCATTTCACATATAAATTGTGAATTTCCTTTTGTGAGGCATATGGCTGTGAGGCTGAGGTTAATTGTCTTTCCCTGTGGATATCCAATTTCTTATGTGCTTCTGTTGAACATTCCTTTTCCCAATGACTTGTTTTTGAACTTTTATTAAAAATCACTTGTGCCAGGTGCCAGTGATTCATGGCTGTAATCCTAGCTACTCAGGATGCTGAGCTTAAGAATTATAGTTCAAAGCCAGACAAGGCAGGAAAGTCTGTAAGACCCTTATCTCCAATTAGCCACCTAAAAATCAGAAGTAGAGCTGTGGGTCAAAGTAGTAGAGCACTAACCTTGAGCAAAAAAGCTTAAGGAAAGTACTCAGGCCCTGAGTTCAAGTTCTATACCTAACCAAAAAAAAAAAAGTTCTTTACTGAGTGGTTTCTGGGTTCTCTAGTTTATCCATTGAGTGTTTGTCTTTCTGTCTGCCAAGACCACACCATCTTAATTACTGTAGCTACATAATACATCTTAAGATTTGTTGAAACAATTTCTCTGCTTTTTTTTCCTTTTTCCTCCAAAATAATTTTAGCTATTTTGATTCCTTTGACTTTCCATATTAAATTTTAGGACAGTCTTCTCTATATAACAACAAAATTTTGCTGAGGTTTTTTATAGGAATTACTTAAATCTATAGACCTGTTTGGAGAAAATTTGTAACCTCTGCTTTATTGAATGTTCTAATCCATGAAGTTGGTATGTTTCTTCATTAGAACTCCAAATCCCTCCTCAACATTTTTATGTGTTTTAATTGTGGTTTTCATGTGTGTTGCAGTTATGTAGAAGTTGAAATGGGAGTGGTAGGATTGGGAGTTGGTGGTCAAAGGACATAAAATTCAGTTAGAAGGAATGTTCAAGATTTCTGTGGCACATCATTGTGACTTGAAATTGCTAATATAGTAGATTTTAAGCATTCTCATGTAAATATGTAAGATAATGTTGATTTTAATTAGTTTGGTTTAACCATCCCATGATGTATAAATATATCAAAGCATGCACATTGTAAAATACAAATTTATTTGACATTAAAAATAAATTTGTGATATATATTACTTTAAAACAAAAGAAATAGAAAAACTTCGGTGCATCTCGAAACTCTTGCTGGGCTTACTCATTGGTTTTATGAGTTGTTACCATCAATGTTTTTCTGATTACTTGGTGTTTTTCCATGTGCGTTAGTTGTCTGCAGATGGAAAAGTTTTCTTTCTTCCCTTCTGACTTATATACCTTCACATTAGTGCTCAGGATGTCTCCTTTTGGGGTAAGAGGAGCCTTTTTATGGTTGATCTCCAAGCTTATGTGACTTAATCTAGTCATGACTTGCTCAGCGTGTGGCCCCTGGGAGCTGTTCCAGGCTCACCTGGTGCCTTTCCCTTCCCAGACTCACAGCTGATCACTTCTCCAGAGGCATCAGTTCTTGTTTACCAGAAATGGCAACTAAAGACCACAGATGGGTACCAAGGGTCGGATTCAGCACCTTTAACCACTGGTCCTCACTGGACCATAGTAACCTGCCATTCTGATAGCCAGCAGGTGCCTCTCTGCTGGCCAGGAAGGAACCCCATGCTTCTTTGTTAGATGAGTAAGTGAATGGAAAGACATGTGTGGGTTTTTAAAAAAATTCCATTCACAATTTATGCTTGATTAATTTTAGTCATTTTTGTTCAGTGTGGCTTGGTAACTACTGCTGATGAGCCACCCAAACCACAGGTTGAGAAATGTGACCAGGGACTTAGAACAGATACATCACAACACAAGGGACGGCATGGCTCAGCTCTCCAGGAAGACAAAATGGCGGTACTTACAGATTAGGTCCCTGAGTCGCGTTTGTCATGGCAATGAACTGCAGAACCATCAGCCATGGTAGGAAATGGAGACCTTGGGGAAAGCAGCTACATCCTTTTATCTCTTTGTATCCATTTTCTAGAGGTGTTCAGTACTGGGAGCCCTCTTTCCCATACCCTTGCTGCCTGCTTCTCTCAGTATGTCAGCACCTAATGTGCTCAGTATATCTGGACTTTCTCAAGCAGGACCTCTTTAAATTAGCTATATCTGTATTTGGAGACTATTACCACTCACACAGCAAAGCCAAAGTCGCCTGCTTGCTTTCTCATTTTAGATACTTCCTAAATGTTCAAAACAAAGGGTTTTATAAAATGTTTCCTTGGAAACTCCAAATCCGTAGCTCTTGAAGAAGAATGTACCTTCCATCAAAGGAAACTGCTGCTGTTACTCTCAAGTGTCTGAAACCAAGGCTGATGGCATTACCTAGTAGGGAAGATCGCTTAACAGCAGAAACAAGGTCTGAGTTGGGGTCCTGTGGGTTAGGAAAGGGAGTCCCTTACTTCCAGCACATACAACTAGAAGGGCCCAGCCTCCCTGCTGAGGCTGCTAAATGGGGTGCAGGTGTCCTCCTGGCACATGGCATATCTAGGCATTCCTTAGTTCACTAGCACAGCTTCCACACCTCATGTTACTGCCAGTTTCCTCTCCATCAGTGCCACATGCCAGGCACTGGCTGAGGCCTTGGGAGTTAGGGGTGAGCCCTGGAGAAGGGGATGCGGTCCCCAGGATGCTAGGGAACTAGGACAAATATTTGCACAGTGACTGTTCCTAAGGACAGAGGCCAGGAAGGAGGATACACCTGGGTCAGGTAGGCACTGGGTAAGTGAGGCAGAGCATTCCTTACTTTTTCAGGGGTGGGGGGAGTTCTTTCCTGCTAAATCTCAGCTTCCTGTGTACAACATGGAGATGAACTCTATAGCTGCATGCTGGATATTGTGAAAATCACTTTTCATATTGTATCAGGTAGTTCGCATTCCTACACGAAGGTGGGTATTTCCATTTGGAAGACAGAGACCTTGGAGTCATGCCATCGGCCAAACAGCTTGCCAAGTATCACCAAGTCCTATGGCCATGACTGGCCTAGGAGGGGCTCCTGTGCAGGTGTCTCTGCATCCAAATCTTGGATGTCAGCCATTGGCTGCTTTGAGGGAATTTGAGTCTTGAGGGATGCTGTGAGGATGGCCAAGTATTAGCAGAGCACTCAGCAACCTGCCAGGCCCTTAGAAAGTACTGAAAAAGCCTGGTCCTATTCAATACTGTAGCAGGGTATTTCAGAAGAGGCATGCTGAAAAGGGAGTTAAAGGGAGCTTGAAAAGGTTCTTTCTGAGAAGCTGAAGTGACACCCTGGACGTAGAAGAACATGAGTAGCTGGAGGGTCAGACTTCCAGAAGAGAGGCCCAAAGTAGGTGGGTTTCAGCCATAGAATCCTGAGAGGAATTCCAAGGTCTGTCTCTAGCTCTGACCAGTGTTCATCTATACCAGCAAACAGATCCTGGGAGTCATCTCAAGGATAGCCCAGTTCAGGGCCTTCTTGTCCCAGCCCAGCCTGTGGCAGGGACACCCCCTTTCTCAGTTGAAGATAAGTTAACTTCACATTTAGCCAGGGATATGGAGAACCTTCCTGAAATTTGAGTTTAGGGAAAAGCTCTCATCCTTGTTTCTAAATTAATTTGCACTTTGCAGATAATTCCCTGTTTCCCTGTGCACCTTTACCAGGGTGCATCCTCATCCTTGAGAACAGTGGCCTAGCAGATGGCATGGCACAGCAAAGGGCTCACCAGGCACTGAGGCACACACATGCACATCTATTACAGCAGCTCCCAGAAAGGAAAAACTGCCAGAAGAAAATTGGACTCGCTTCTCCATTTGTTTGTATCTTCATTGTGGACAGAGCTGTGTGTGGCACGTGACACATGCTGCTGCAGTTGGGGACACCCTCCTTGTCAAGGATAAACAGTGAGGGCTGTCACACTTGAGATGTGAGTCAGCCTCGGCCATCCAGGTGCTCCCATCTCCGTGGGCACAGCTCTGTCACTTAGTAATCAAAAGGAGTTTAACAAAAGAGTGAATGCATGGCAATAATTATGCTCCTTCAAAGAGGAGTCGCAATGCCAAGACAGACGTGAAAGGTGGAGAGCATTAAAAAGGCAATTTTCTCTGCTCATCCCTTCTGAGTAGTCCTCTGCGATGATTTGCTTTTAGAGAAGAGCAGGCTCTTTCAGAGTGGCTGCTCCTGGCGCTTGATCCCACTGCGTGACCATAATCCCATGCAGATAGAATCCCATGGAGCTCAAGTCAAGTGCTCTCTTGGCCCCAACTCCTTTATCTGTATAGGAAGAAAGACTCTATTACACCTTGTTCAGAAGAAAAGAAGATATAGAGAGGAACTGGCTGGAAGTGTGACTTGCCAGCCTCTGGCTGTCTCGCCTGGGCCCACAATGTCATGGTGCCAAGAGCTCCCTTGCCAAAGCTGCAGGTGTGAATGGCCATGAGGTCCTACACTGAACTCTCCCATCTACTGGTTGGCAGCCATCCTTGTGTGTGTGTGTGTGTGTGTGTGTGTGTGTGTGTGTGTGTGTGTGCGCGCGCGCGCGCGCGCTCATGCATGCACATACCAGTACTGAAGCTTGAAATCAGGACCTGGGATCAGTCTCTTAGCTTTTTTGCACTCAAGGGTAGTGCTCTACCACTTTAGCCACAACTCTACGTCCAGCTTTTTGGTGTGCTTAATTGCAGTTAAGAGTGTCATGGAATTTCCTGCCTAGACTGACTTCGAGCTAAGATCCTCAAATCTCAGCTTCCTGAGTTGCTAGGATTAGAGGCATGAGCCATTGGTTCCCAGTGAATAAGCAGGTAGAGTTCTGTTAGTGTGGTGGAAAATGGCTTACTTAGCCATGGCCATCGTCATTTTACTTTGAACTAGATTATTTACTGTTTTTATTCTATCAGTGTTTAAAAATGAACTCATTTCCACTTTGTCCACAGCTCTCAGAGTATTTCAGAGAAGGGGCAGTCAAGAGCAGTCTCCATCCAGAGAGGTTCTCTTTGATGCCTTTCTCCTATTTGGAAATCTGTCATCTTTTTAGTAGTTCCTAGTGTGAGTGAATTTCACACTCTGTATAAGCTGCATTGTTTAAGGACCTAACAGACCTAAAGACATGTATTCCACACATATTTTTATTAAGTCTTATTTTTTTTCTTCTTTAACTTTTTTCTAAGCAGAAAAAAATCTTGGCTGGGAATTTTGATGCTTAGTGCTTAGTTGTATCTACTTCTCTTTCATCTGCCCTCCTCTCATAGAGGACCCCAGCAGAAACTGGGCATGGCTATTTATTTATGCCCTGTGCTAGAACAATTAGTTGTAATGAAGTAAAAAGCCTGGATAAATACAAGTGGACCTATACATTTGTTCTGGGCCAAATACCTGATGAAATAATCCTTCTCCAGTTACATCCACAGTGAGCTTGTTAGTTCCTCCTTTTTTCTCCAACCTCCTCCTGGACATGCTGGGTAGGCCCCGCATATGACCCAGGAACACAAGTCCTGGAAAGCTGGTGCCAGGCCTCTGCACCAGGTCTTTGTGTTTTGGCTCCTCAGCAAGTGGCTGTGTTTCAGGTTGTCTTTAGAGCCTTTGGTCATTCAATAATAATCCAAGGCCTAGCTGTGTTGATACAGAAGTCTGTTAACTCAAATTCTGGACAACATTTAGTAGGTTATTCCCAAGTTGGCCAGCTGGTAACACTTGCAGCTTTGTCATTTGCTGTTCATATTCTCCACACCTGATGAACCACAGTGAGTCTTGGCCAATGCCAAGGGCAGAGCTGGGAGCAGCTTCATCCACCCTTATCTGACTTGGCTTTAGAAAGGCTGTTTTAATGTCAGTATTGTTGTATCCCCTTTACAGACAAACTGGAGAGTACGAAATTAGGGCCAAATCTGAATTCTATTCCATTGTTCCATCCAGGGCATACTGTGTGCTCACTTTGATGGCCTCTGTTAACAGAGCATTATTGGAATAACTCAGTCTTGGCTGTTTTATAGTATAACTTCCGGTCAACTGTAATCATCTTCTTCTGATAGGAAAAGGAAGTGTCTTTTCTGTTATGTTAGATTTTAACATAAGGCAGGCTATATTCTGCACTGGTTACCAGGCATCTCAGGATGATAGTCTTAGAGAAGACAAACAATCCTGAGCTCAGGTCTTTTTTCTGCCTGAATTAGCAACCAGCCATGTACACCTGAGTGCAGCAGTGGGTGCGGGTGGGGGGAGAGATGTGGCCAGGTGCGGTCCACCACTGTAAGATACTTAGGCAGTGCCCCTGCTCCTGTGTGCAGGGAGGGATGCCTCAGGTTAGGCCCAAGTTCAGGAGAGTTAGGTATGCTTCCACGGTCAGGTGGATCAATAGAAATAAAGATGACTTTTCCTCACATGTCACCTGCAGAGGCAGTCACCTCCCTCTTGAACCATTGCTGTCTTCCAGGTTAGAGAACTGCTCTGGCTGCCCTGCTTGATATACCTTCAGGGTTCACATTTGGCACAGCTGTCCCTAGGAAGATAGTGTATCACACCTGCATGCTTTGTAGTAGGTTGGCTGCCTCTTTGGCTGGTGTCTTGCTCTAAATTCTACAAAATGTACAGACAAGCTTCACACACATGCACAACTTCACACAGCTGCCATTTATCTCTTCATACCTTTGGATCTGTTCTTCCTGGGAGATACCTCCTGGGTTCAGATCACTATATTTCCCAATGTGCCTTTTCTGGACTGTGTCTGTATGGCTCTCCACAAATACTTATTCAATGGCTAAATTTACTCTCTCCTTCCTTGGGTGTGTTCATAAAGAAATACTCAAAGAAAAATCTGATTATGAATACCTTGATATTTTCTTTATTCCTGCCTTTAATAAAACTAGAAGTTGCATATTATTTATCAGGTTTGTGCTTGAAAGTTGAGGACCATTGTGGATAAACCAAGGCCTTTTATCTGAACAGTTTCAAACCCAAAAGATTTTATGGAAGTTGCCATTTTAGAATTTCACCCTACAATTGCCCCTAGCTATCTCTGCAATTAAGAAGTGATAATATAGAATTGAACAGAGGCAAATTTATCAATTTTATTGTATTTTTTCTTTATTCTTGCCATTATAACAGTAAAGTAACTTAACACTGCCATAGACAAAGATCCCTGCATAGACCACATGGAAATGTTTTGCAAGGCATCAATGACTGTGGCAAGGAGCTGATGGGGCTTCCCAGTGTCCAGTGTCCTCCCTCTTTAAGATGTTCTGTGTGTCCTTCACTGAGGAGCCACAGCTCTCAGATTCAATGGCATCTTTCTCCTGGGATCCAGCTATATATTATGACAATACACTGCAGTGTCTTACCCAGAACTTACTGTGACCTATCTTGAGGAGAACTCATTTATTCTGTTGGTTAGCACAACTTATCACTTCCATTGTCTGTAATTTCCTAGGAACATGTTTCTCAAGTGTTTCCCTCACTCCGTGTGTGTGTGTGTGTGTGTGTGTGTGTGTGTGTGTGTGTGTGTGTGTGTGTGTGTGTGTGTGTGTTTTGCTGGGGATAGCACGTGGGACCTAAGGCTTCACATATGCTGACAAAGAGCTCTACCACTGAGCCACTCCTTGGCCCTCATTTACTGTTAGTGTTCTTTCTCCACTGAGAACCAATGGACAGCAGCAGCGTTCTCCTCCTCACTATGCATGTCCCTCTACTGCCAATGCTATTGCACTTATCTGCTATCCAGAGTCTCATCCAGAATCACAACTACTTGGAAGCTATGTTAGTTCTAGTAATTATATACTCAAGGCCAGGTTACCAATTCCAAAGGTGTCTGCCTTGAGCTTACAACTAAATTGTGGTACTTAAGATTTAAATATTCTGTAGTTTTTAATGTGTTAGAATCAAGAGAATGACCAGAAGCCCCTAGAAAATTTCTACCAAAAACCATCATTTACTAAACTGCACTGCTTTCTTTGTCAGTGAATCTCAGCTGTTGAGGAACAGATTTGTTTCTCTCTTGGGAAACTTCCTATGTTCAGAGTAACCTCTTACTCTTACGGGTACTTTGTGACTCTGGCCACAAGCTTCCTGAGTTGCAGTTCAACTCATCCACAGTAGGCTAAGGTTTTTCCTCTATTTTATGACTGATCCATGGAATATTAGAAGTTAGGAGTTTAAAGCTTAATTTTTAAAATAAAATTATGATAAAGACTAAGGATACAAACACACACACAGAGACATATATATTTAATAAAGTTAAATGAAAATCTCTGGGTGAACATTATTATTATTTACTTCCAGAGTCAATATAAGTTTTAATGAATTCTCTGGCCTTAAGTTACAATATACCCAAATAGTTCCTCTTATGGTGTCATAATTACTTAGCATGCTCTTGGTATTCCTTTTGAACATTGCTTGTCTGATAAGAAATTAATACTCCTTTATTAGAAAAATAGTAGGGAAAAATTTAGTGCAGAATTCTAAAGAAAGTATCTTGTATTTTTACCTTTCAAAGAGTAGATGCAGTCAGAAAGATTTTGATGGAAAAAATAGTTTTTAGATAACTTGATTCTCAGTTAACTAATATCCTCCAAATATTTACCAGTTGGGGGATGTCTTAGCAACAGATATATTTTCTTCATGAATTTTGTCTTAAAGATGTACAGAAATTAAAAAGAAACAAAAGCTTAAAAATAAAAACCCTCATAGATATAAAATTTAATGTTAATTTTTTATGTATTTTCTAATTTTCAATGCCCTTGGAGCTATGTAAAGAATCAATGGGCATTTTAAAAGGTTAATTTTGAGAAATATTAGGCTATTTGAAATTACTATGATACAAATCAGATGTTATAGTAAAAGGTTAAATATTTCATTTTTAAGTTATCCTATTAAATGTTTAGCTTTGTGTGTAGTAAATATTCATATGTAGGTGCCAATATAACATATACTAAAATTAAAATGGAACCATTTCTATGGTTCTATAAAAGAACCTATAAAGAAACTATAAATAAGTATAGTAAATCTCTTTTTGAAATAATTTTATGGGGGTGAAAATTGAAAACTTCCTGCTAGGAAAATTTCTTTAAATGAGACATGAAATAAGCTAGCCATAGAGACCTAAAATGGAATATGTCCTGTGGGAACTGTGAGAAAGTCACTCCTTAAGATAATGATGTATAGAAACCAAGAGTTTTTGAAAAAGCTCTCCAAAAGTAAGAGGAAGGAATAGGTGGTTGGCATATTGAGTGCCTCATGAGCAACCACGCAGTTTGCACAACTGACTCTGGAAAGGCTCTATGTAGGATCAGAGACAAACAAAAGCAGATGTACTCTGTTACTCTTGGGTTTGGGAGCCAGGACCCCAAGTTAAATGTTGCCTTGGTGCTCAGAAAGTGCAGTTGGACATTCTCAGTGCCCAGTTCACCAGCCAGAAAACTGGTTTAGTCAAAGATGCATTTTTACTTTTGAGAAGTTCTACATCTCCCTCACCTGTTTAACTAGTCAAAGAACCACAAAGGGGCAAAGGACATGCAGGGGCCCCTGTCAGTGAAAGGTGGCTTAGATTGGTGCCCACCATGTCTTTATTGGCTTTCTTATTTGTAAGTAAGTAGCAGGGTGAGTCTTTCTGTGGTGCCATTGGGAGCCTGCCATCTCAAGGTGGGAGGGTATAAGCTTGGCAGACAGCTGTGGTTCACAGAAGGGGTAGCTAGAATGAGTCTCAGGTCCTTTCCCTGCTGGAACCAGCACACTGGAGAAAGACTTGGTCATGACCAATTGGCTAACAGGTTGGTTTGTACTCCTAGGGTATGGAGAGAGCACAGCTGAGGATGGAATTGGTGAGGATGGGAGAGTTGGGGGTGAAGGAGTCAGCACTGTGTCCTCTTCTTCCCACCAGAGTAAAGACATGGATGGAGGCTCTGCCTGAAGTAGAAAGAATTGCAACAGACCCATTTGCTCTGGGTCCGGGTTTTAGTCTCCTTGGAAGGTTTGAGATCACTGCATGATCACATAGCCTTGCCTGAAAGAAGAGGCAGCTCCTCTAAAAGTTCTTTTAAGGGGCCTTCATTTGAATTCTCAGAGGGACCTCCAAGTGGGACCTCAAGTGGTAGCCATCTCTATATGTTCAGAAACATCTTCCACACAGTCCAAGGTTGGTTCAAGGGTGGAGCACCTGGAATGCTCATACCCTTCTATCCACAGGGTGCTGATGTACAGAGAAAGCAGGGCCTGAAGTCTGCTTGTGTGTATTTGTTGTTCATTCATATGATTATAGAACTCTAGCCATTGTTGTATAGTTGCCTTAATAAATTAGTTCTGTCTTACAAGTGAGAAGTTCCTGGGATGGCTTTGACTTTGTGTTTGCTTCCCTGAAACAGAGCCATCACTCTGGAGAATCAGCTGGTGATCCTTGCCACAACAGACAGTGATGCTGGGGCATACTATGTGCAGGCCGTCAACGAGAGGAATGGAGAAAACAAGACCAGCCCATTCATTCATTTGAACATAGCAAGTGAGTTCCAAGATTCCAAAATCGTGCTCTAATAATAACCATTGTCTTAGGGGATTGGGGTAGGGGAAGAGGGGCACCTTGCAACAATTTTTCTTCCTTTGGCTTATATCCAAGCTATGGTTTAATATGGAATCCACATCTATAGTTTATAGGCCTTCAGGGCCCAAACTTCCTTATAAATGGTTTGCAGAACATGTGTCTTATTTGCTTTTAAATTTTTTGCTTTTGTACTCTATTAATGTGTATTTTTAACAGCAAAAATTGTTTGGCTCCATGACTTATAGCCATGACTTTTATTTGAGATTAAGTTAGGCACAGATTACATTCTTTTATTCCAACAATAACATGAATAAGATGCTCTGTGTGGGCATTCACGTATAGATATACACACATATACTTATGTATGTATATGCAGTTGAGTTGACCCTAGCAGTATCTAAGCATAATTATTTTTGCTACTTGATTTAGCTAAAAGTCTGCACCGTGAAGAGTGTATACCACAAAGCAGTTCTATATAGTCATTTTAGGTTGAGGGAATCATTAAATGTCCAGAAATTCTTTGAAATTCTTTAAGTAAAAGTTAATTAGAGAAGGGAAAAGTAACAGAAAAGCCAAAATCCTGAACAACACTAGATCCGAAGGTGCATGTCAGAGGGCATATTATCCATTGTTGGCAGCATGACACCTTCTCATATGAAATTCTGTTGAGAAAATAGAGTTGGGAAGTTGTCATGGTGGATGGTGAATTTCACAATGTGGTCACGCCATACTAGAGTGAATTGTATTGATTTGTCTGTGTAGCAATGGATTTCATCTTCTTGAAAAGCACCTTGAAGGATGGCTTTCCCCACTGGGCTGTCTGGAAAAACCAGAAACAGGGTGGCAGCCTTAGTCCCATGTGTTCCTTCAGGCCAACTGCTTTAGCCCAGAAGAATTTAGAAGGAACTTGTTTGTAGCAAATGCTGGGTGCTGGGTGTGTGGATTAACTGAGTGCATCCTCACACCCCACCACATCCCAGCAAGTGATGGTCATGACTGTGCTGTGATCCTACTACCTTACTTCCAAGGAATTAGACATGGGCCAGCTTTAGGCTTGGACCTAATTCTTAACACCCTGGAGAATTGTGCCCATGCATGGGGGTTGGAGGAGCACAGGATTCAGTGCATCTTGCGTGGCTATTTAAAGACCATCAGAGGAGAAATGAATATGATTCATTAAGATGTTTTCAACAGTGATCACAAAGGACAGAAATTGTATTATCAAGGGGATTGTGATTATTTGGAATGATTTCCAAGTTTTACAACTAGAGCCATTTATTCTGTTTTGCAAATCTGATTTAGCACTCGATTATGATATAAATAGGATAATAACATTCAAGATGGTACAATTCTGGGTCAGAAACAAGGAAATGGCACTGGTCTGTTAGAAGAGGGGGAAATTAGTTCCACAAAAGTTCTGGTTCCCACAGTCCTGACACTGCAAAGCTGTTAAATAGCTGGTACATAGTGGTCTCTTATGGCTACTCTGATCTCCAGCAGAAAATAAATCTCATACAGTGAATTTGCAAAGTGCTTTATCAACATATCAGGGAAGCATTAGATAATTGGAATAAGCAGATCATTTTTCAGTTTTACACAGTCAAACATATGCTAGAACCCACACCTAACTAACTGACTTGTATCCTGTTCCTTGTACATTTTCCTCATTTCATCAGCACCAGGTAGGTATGTAAAAAGTGAGATGCAATAAGGTTGATGACATGACTCTCTTTACATCTTAGGAGAAAGCTTGCATTTCATTCCTGTCTGTATTCTTTGCTTTTTACTAAGAGTAAGAACTAGGTAAGAAAGAAGGAGGCTGCGGAAATGGCCTTATTTTATTTTAAATTTTAGAGAACTTTCCTGTGTCACAGTGGATTTAGCTAAATGTTAAATGGTACCAATTATGCGTTTCCTCAACTGAAAGTTCTGTTTTGAAAATCTCTAATGATCAGAAGTTGCAGTATATCCGCAGAAACCCCGGAACTATATGGAAATGGGGAGCCACAGTCAGCTGGCAAGTGAGGTCCCTGAGGCCCCCTGCTTCTGTGTATTCATTATGGACTTATTTCTAACACCCATCACACTGTGGCAGGACATAGTGTGTCTCCATCTCTGAGGTAGACTTTTTGTGAAACCATCAAACAAGATTGATGAAAGTTTCTTATACACTTGCCACCCAGCATTTCTGAAGAATCAAAAGATATTGCAGCCAATTACATTTTAAAGAAGTTAAATTTTCCCTTGGTGTCCAGATAATCAAGTGGGAAAATCTTTGTGTCCTGACTGTGCGCAGGGTGTTAGGTTAGCACTGTCATTACTTTAGAAGTGGAGCATCATTGGTCCTATCTCTCCTTCTCCTCTGAGCACAGCTGGCGTCAGGGTGGGTGGGGTTGGGACTAGCTTTCCTCAGCATCTAAAGCAGTGATTTGCTATCACTCCAACAAAGGGGAAGATCAACTCTTAGCATTTCCAGTAGCTGATGGATATTTTGTTTCTGAGTAAAGCTTAACGGGAGGCAAAGGATGAAGATGATCTGGCTAAAAATAAAGTTTTAAAAGCTTGAGCGTTACAAGTAGGAAGCAATTCCATTCCATCTCCTGCTGCTTTGTGTGGGTTTAGTGGATGGTGTGGTGACATTATGAATGGGGAGGAAGGCAATGCACCACAACCAGCCTGTTACCCCACACGGAAGGCAAAGAGTCTGAGTTCTCTATCCATCTCCACTCCCAGCAAAGGCCAAAGCCTCACAAAGGCCCACTTACTTTGAAGTTCACTGAATAAAACCAGCAGCTGTTAAGGACACAGGTGGGACCCTGATGCATCCTGCATGGATTTTTCATAGCTGGCTCATGTGCACACCAGAAAAAGAACAGGCTGAACTCTCCTGAAAGTAGATATTACCATTCTGAGGTCAAAGCAAGGCAAGCTTTATAAATCTGCCATCCTGTTTCCAGATCTTCTTTTAAAGCTTTGGCCTCAAGTTAACTTTTGTGGATCAGATCTTCTGAACTGAATTAATATGTGAATGGAAGTTTCTTCTTTTTTTTTTAATAAAGCCTATATTTAGGAGAAGAATTCTGTACAGTGATTAATCAATCGTTGTTTAAATGCCATCGTACATACCTGAGACTCATCATCAGTTCTGACCCAATATTCAAAACGTCCAGTGTAATGAGATTCTCTACCAGGGATAAAGCTTAGATTAAAAAAGAAATGACTGCCTCCCTGCTTCCTGTGGTTCTCACCTCTTTCATTTTAATGTCTCCTCTTCAAACAACATTTGCAGATAGGCTATCATTTCGACTGATCCTCCAAGCAGGCTGACAAACCTTGCTTTTAATTCTGAAGACCACTTAACATTCTTTTGTCCTCTATAATGCTAATTTAACTGCAGACCTCATATGTGGTTAGTAGCTGCAAGTAGATTCCAGAGAATAATGGCTTTGCGCAGTCATCCTAGAGAACTGCCCTGTAAAACATGGCTGTTGTATGCCCAGATGAAATGCACTCCTATTTTCCTTCTGCCTTTGCCATGGACAGAATGCAGAGGGGTGGGCATGAGCCCAAATGACCTGTGACATAGATTTGATTCCTGTTTAATGGCAACAATGTAAAATAGCCTGATGCAAAACCGGGCTGGGGATAGGTGAGCAAGGTGGAATACAACTGCAGGTAGGTAGGTTGTCTCCAACTCTACTCCCAGGATTTGCAGCAACCGGAGTAGGAAGTGTGTTCTGTAATGAAGTCAAGAGTTTAATCACTCAGCCATGCACTGAACCTGCTAAGCGGGTCTATAACGAAGCACAGGCAAGTCCTGGCCCCAGTTCTGGAACTGCTGATGAGCAGAATCACATTCTGGCTCAGGACTCTAAATCTCTTGTTATGGACTACCCATTGGGACATAAGTCCAGCATAGCAGGTGAGCCCTCATGGGAGAACGCTCATATGCTACAAACACAAAAGTGGAAATGAGAGGTCAGGGGATTGGAGTATTTGCTCATCATGAAAGTTTCTTCTATCTCTAGCTGATGTCTTCTTGAACAACGTGAATACATGTTTTCTTAGTTGAAATTCGGATTCACTTGGTCTTCCTGGTGATGATTTGTTTTTTGGCCAAATGCTTAGGGTATGGTTACCAAGAACTGTGTTTCCCTTGATGTGGCACATGCTGACAGCACCAGGGTCAGTACTGCCCTTGTCCTCATTCAGCCACACCAGTGACTTCACAAGTAATTCAAACCTGTGGTCTCTTCCCAGGATTTCTCTTGTGTCCACTTAACGACTCGGTGAGAAATGGTTTAGTTGACACTAAATACACAGATCCATAGACTTGCCTCTCCTGGCAAGGGTAGAGCTGTAGCCTGTTGGAAACTACTAAAAGCAGGCAGACATTTCAGGACATACATCTTTGCAAAGGGGACTTTGTCATTTGGGATGACTAGCAAACATACAGAGTAGCACTCAGGGGTGACCCTACTAAGTAAGACCTGAATAGCAGTAGTCCTTATGTTTTCAGTTAAAAACATATAGTTCTAATGTTTTATTTCTGAATCCCAAGGAATACATGTAAGGCTTGGTGAATGAGGATAAAATAAGAAGTCAAATGAATTTTTATGTATCTGTGTAATTACCATCCAGATCAAGATATAGAATATTTCCAGTCCAATAGAATAGAATGCCAAAAAAAAAAAAGAAGTCAGTTGGTGAGTCTTGATGAGACTTCAGCAGCAACAAAAAGACCCCAAGTGATTTAAAAGATGAGGGCATAATCACATACATAAACACACACACACACACACACGTGTGTGTGTGTGTGTGTGTGTGTGTGCACATACACAATTCAGCTAAAACATTCCTGCAGCCTTGCTTATATTCCAGTTCTTCTTACCCTACAAAGTCTTTTCCCTGCGAGACTCTTACAAAATTAGGTTAAACCTAAAATTGCTATTTTTAATTTTTTTTCAACTTCCTTTTAAAGATACTTTTTTAAAATTATTGTTATGCTAGGTGCTGGTGGCTCATGCCTAAAATCCTAGCCACTCAGGAGGCTGAGATCAGAGGATTGTGGTTCAAAGCCAACCTGGGCAGGAAAGTCCATGAGACTCATCTCCAATTAATCACCAGAAAACTGGAAGTGGAGCTGTGGTCCAAAGTGGTAGAGCACTACTCTTGAATAAAAAAGCTAGGGACAGCACCCAAGCCCTATGTTCAAGCAGTTTCAATTCAATATGTCAGTTTAATGAGTACAACACATTTTGATCAATATTACCTTCTCCCCATCTTGCCCAACTCCACTTACCCTTTTATTTTGTTTTGTTTTCTTTCAATAGTGCTGGAGATCACACTCAAATCTTTGCACACTGCTAGACAAACACTCTACCACCAAGCTCTAGTCCTAGCCTTCCTTCTCAACTTTTGAACAACTTTGGGGTCTTCCTGTCCTCCCAAAGCAGCAGTCTTCACATTGAGCTATAGCTTCATGATTTCTAAGGAGTCTTCAGGCAATGGAGTTCTCAGGAGATCCTCCTTTCACTCTTTCTAAAAGCAGATCTGTCCTATAATCCCCAAGTGGCTATTTTCACAATTGCCCTTCTCTGTATGTACTGGAAGCAAGATTCAGGTGTCAGTCAGGCTACATTTAACATGGGCTCTATCTGAGAGTATAAATGTACAGGCACTGAACAGAGGGACAGTCCTAATTGTCAGTAGTAGAACTGAGACAGTGACAGACACTACAACTGGGAGATCATTTGGTAAATCAGGTGTTTTAGCTCTTCTTACTGTCTACAGAAAGAGGTGGTACCCAAAGGCATTATGAACCAATAATTTGGGTCTGGAATGTCTCCGAAAGCCTATGAAGGCTTGTTTGTTGGACTAGGGTGCCATTGGGATGTGGTGGACCCTTTAGAAGGGGGGACAGGTAGGGGTAAAAAGTAAGATTATTGGGCCATGCCCTTTAGTTAGGCTTTTGAGACCCCAGTCCTTTCCTATTGATTTCTTTGCTTCCTAGACACCATGAGGTATACAAGTCTTCTCCTCATATGTAGAGCTGCCACAGACCCCAAACCACAGTATCCAGCAACTGTGGACTAAAACCTTTGACACTATGAGCGCCCCCTTCCCCCAAAAAAACCTTTCTTCCCTGTAAATTGATGGCTTCAGCTGTTTAATCACAGTGACCAAAAACCGACTAATTCTCACCTGACATTTTGTTACATATATTTTCAATGATTACCAATTATGATGGATAGAGGCCCCAGGATTTCAGGGGTCAGGAAGGCATTTCCAGGTTTTTTATTTGAGGGGGCATGTATGTGAACTCTGGTGCGTCAGCCCAGGCATCTAAAAGCCAGTCTGTCCTCCTCAGGCTTCTCTGTGAGATTATCAGTGACGAGGCCATATACCGAGGCGCTGGAGAAGTCCAGAAACCTGGCTTGGCACTTGGCAAAAATGTCCCAGCAGACCTGGACTATAGGAATAAGAAATAAAGCTTTTTGTACTGAGCCCTGAGATCCCAGGCTTATTTGTTATTGGAACATAGGCTCATCTGTCTTAATTGTAAATTAGGTGTCACTTTTGGTTTATAACTCAGAAGGAGCTTAAAGAATGGAGAGGGCCTTTGTAACAAAATTCCTTCCATTCTCCTCTGGAGTTTTTCACAAGCAAAATTTTCAGTGATCTATTAAAAAAAAAAAAGCAAGGGTTAGAATTAGGATTAAACATTACCATCCATTTTATTGTGAGCTAATTTCCAGGTTTGTAAATATAGAAACTATCAAAATTTGTGATGGACTTTTTGATTGAGTATCAATGATAATTATAACAATAATTCAATGCAAGAACAGATATTTTTTCTTCCAAAGCCATATGGTCCCTGGGTGAAATTTCAATTTATGTACATATATTTTCAGAGGCTATGATGGAGGAAATCAATAAAAAAAATACTTTGAGTATAATGAATTAGGATGGAACTCTCTGGGAGGAGAATAGAAATTCAAGTTCCAGAAGGAAAACCAAAGCATGACATAAAAATTCTTGCTATTGAGAACTAGAGCTTGTTCATGTATTTTTTAACTATGGGATGATATGTATCAAAGTTTTAGACTAGCCCTATCAAATATTTAGATTCCTTTGAATACATATAAAAGAGTACTGAAATAGTTTTATTAAAATATATCAGAATAGTAAGATACACTGGAAATGATATTATTTGTAGTTCTTCAATTGTATGATGATAAATTTTAGATGTCAAGTTTAAATGTGGGAAGGATACATTGCTTTACGAATTATTTCAGGTAATGGAGGAGTGAAAACTGTTGGAAGCTGTCTGCAGATTCAGTGATAATAGATAAGAACACTGCTCAGTGCTTATCCAAGAGCACAGAGGGGCTAAGGGCCAGGCTCTCCTTCGGTCCTCCTCCTCCTCCTCCTCCTCCCCCTCCTCCTCCCCCTCCTCCTCCTCCTCCTCCTCCTCCGTCAGTCATGGAGGGCTATCCCTCAACTCTTCAGCTCAAGATGAGCGCTTTGCTGCTTGAGCCATAATACCACTCCTGCTTTTCTAGTGGTTTATTAGAGATAAAAGTCTCATGAACTTTCCTGTCCTGGCTGGCTTTGAACCGTGATCCTCAGATCTCAGCCTCCTGAGTAGCTAGGATTACAGGCATGAGCCACTGGCGCCCAGCCCCTCCTTAGGTTCTTGTAGATTTTTCTTCCCTAGACTCAGTAGCCTGGAGTCAGCAGTCAACTTCATTTCCCAATGGAGGCTCTGAGCACTGAGCTCAGTGACCCAGTCATGTGGAGGGCTCAGGCCAAGGTGTTCCCTGTGAAAGGGGACAGCACATTTCCTGGATGCCAGAGTGTTCTTGAATTGTATTACAAAGAGTCCAAATGAACACAGTCCAGGAGAAAGCAAGCCCTGGGTAAGACTGGGATGTCCACTAACCAGTCCCTTCCAGGAGAGGTTATCTGTGATCTTGGCCATACTGGAACCTTCTGGGAGCCAGGCTCCTGCTTTTGAAAGCAGGAAGGCTTCTGTTTTGATGGCCACACAACTCCCAACAAGCATTCAGTCTAGATGACACCAGTGTGATGGCCATGTTTGTGCTGCTATGAGTCCAGCACCTCCATGAGCCAGGCAATGCCCATCAGGGAGAACAAGGTACGACACTGGCTTAGTAGTATTATGGGACCAAAGACCAGAGACAGTGCTTGCTGATGGAACATCGTAACATAAAGGACCATTTACAGCAACATAGTGCTATTTTATTGTCATCAATAATGCATTCCATATCACACAGGGTATAAAGCAAGAGAGGGCCTGTCCCATGTGATTTACAGGATGGATGGACACAATTACACTCCTGACTCTCAGGTATCAGAACCACACTGATGTGGATTTAGCACAGAAAGTGAGCCCCACCCAGGGAGGGAGGTAAGCACCCAGGGGGATTCAGTAAACAAGCAGAAGTGATCATTGGGACTCAGCAAATAGACCATAAGTATTCATCTACTCCTCCCAATTGTGCTGTGATTATTTAAGGGCATGGATTATCATCCAGCAGTGATTTGCCTAATCAGATTTTTTTTTACATACTCCTCCACAAAATTCAGCTTTAATAATTCCTCTAAGCTACCTTCCCTCCTGCCCTCTTGTTAAATGTACCAATTTAAATTATTATACTCAAATACTTAAGCGTGGGAGTCCTTTAATTGTGGCAGTTTTCAGGCTGGAACTTGAAGTAGCCCTAATAATATTTACCCTTGACTCTAGGGTGTAATTTCTCAAACGGAGCCAGCAGCCACTTGCCTGGCTGTAGTTGACAAGGGGACTAAAAATAATTTCATTGTAGTCTCATAATGTATGCATATAACACTACAAAACTGATACTGTATGAAGAGGGACCAAACCTTGTAACTTGCTCATGCAAGTTACTAGCTCTGGCCATCTTAGTCACCTTCACTTTCCTTCCCCATGGAGCTGATAAGGAAGGAGAAGAGGTTTTCAAGGACACAAATCAGAGGAATGGAAACTAAATTTTCCTTGTAGTCATTCTATAAGCTCTAGCATATCTATTACACATCTTGTTCATTGAAGTCTTAAACAAAGTAATGGTTTTTGGTGATCTGAGACCACAGAGTTGGTTGCTATAGTGGTAAGTGGAGCTTTCTTGGCAGAACTGTATGTTCTCAGTAGTCAAATACAAATGATGATCCTGTTATTAGTTCCAAGTGTCCAGGTTTTAGTTATTTGGAGGGCTAAATAGTTATACTCAAACCTTCTCAGTATTATTTTTTCCTTTTACAAATGGGTTCAGTATTCTGCACCTGCTAATTAAGTAATGCCTAGACAGTTTCATATCCTTCAGAATTTTTGATGTTTTTCAAAATCCAGATTATCTGATTTGCAGGGCCAAATTGTCTTTTCATATCTCCTCTTTCAGAAATATATATATATATACATATATATGTATATATATATATATATATATATATATATATATATATACACTTTTCTGAAAGAAGGCACAGAGTAGAACCAAACTCTTTAACCATGGCATTTGTGCTTGCATTTTATGTTAACTTCTATTTCACAAGAAAAGATGGGAAGACGAGATTTGGTTCAAAGCATATAATGTACTTTGATTAAATTTACCCAATCTGTATTGCTCTTTCTTAATCCATCCACCTCTTCTCTCCTTTTTGAACCATTTTTGGTACATTCCATTTTGTTATTTTCATATATATATTTATAAAATAGTCTAAATTTTCATCCTCCTGTTTCCCCCTTCTTTTTCCTCTTCCACTTGCTTCTTTCTCCTCTTCCCCTCCCCCACCACCACCCCAAAAGATACCTTTTTACAATCATGCTATATTATATTTTTAAGTTTATATTCAGCATAAGAGCGAATTTGTCTTTCTGAGCTTGGCTTATCATGCTTAACGTGATGATCTATTTTCCTATTCCATCTGTTTTCCTGGAAATGACATAACTTCATTCCTCTTTATGCTTAGTAACACTTCACCTCCTGTGTATTACTACATTTTCTTTATCCAAACATCAGTTGTTGGGTACCAACTCTGGCTCCAGAGTCTGTCATCATAAAACTGTCCCCATAAAATAAAAATAATTGGCACTTCATAGATGAGAAAATCAACCAAAGCAATCAAGTAATGGCTGCAGACTTACCTGGTTGACTTTAAACCCATATCTCTACTCTGATTTTCCCCCACTTTACAGTTTTACTTTGTATGGTGATTTATACTGCACAATGTAACTGATTTTTAAAACCATGTTGAAATTTCTTAATCTGGCTGTTGCTGTAGTGCGCACCGACTGACTGTGGTCACCTTTTGATAACCGTTCATCTCTACCTTTGCTACTTAGTCATAATGTTTTATTACTGATCACTGGAAACGATGCTCTTTTGGCTCTTCTGGAAGGCAATTACAGCAGGTATTAAAATTGTAGATCTTTACAATGCAATGAGAATACTAAATCAAGCCTTAGGAAAAATAGGCATAGTGTCTGTTCCGATGAAAGCATGCTCAGTACTGAAGTCTGTGGCCAGAGCCAGAGTTGTACTAGACCCCTCACATTTCCAAGAACACGGCCTCTGAGGCAGAGAAGTGGAATTTATAGCAGAAATAATAAGGGCCAGAAATTGATCTGAAGAGATGGTCTTTGTGTGTGTTCTAATTAGTGAATTCTTAGCGATACTCTGCCTGCAATTCTTTGTTACCTCAGGAAATTATTCAATGGGTGTCCTCTGACTTTTTATGGTCTTCAGGAATAGTCGCTTAGCACAAGTCAGTTCCTGCCCTCCCCACATTTTGTAGGTCTGTATTGGATAGAGCATGTCACAGTGGGGATGAAAACCCCAGGGCTCCTGACTGTCAGTGAAACAGATTTTTTTGCCTGAGAAGAGCAGGCAGGTGGATTTCTGTTCTGATTGGTCAGTGTCCTTACCATTAAGTAAACATTCAATATTTTGACTATGACCCCAGCCTGGAGGGATTCTCAGGGATATGCAGACCTGTGAATATCCCACACCATCCTCACACGAACAGTTCCCTGCAGAGTCAGCTGTATCTTCCCTTCCTTTTATAACTTCAGTTCATTTCTGGTGTTTGGTTTGGAAAGCACTGAACATTGACCTGAACATTGACCAAGAACTGTGCTTGCTGCTGAGGAAAACAAATGTAGAAGGCGAGCAACCCTGGCCTTCTCTCAGCTCCCTTTTTGCTAGAAGAGATGGACTATGACCAGTCAAGAAGAGAGTTTAATCACATTCCACATGTAATGGAGTTTTGTGGAGAGTATTGTATAAACACAAGCCAGGATGCTGTTAATTCTGCTCTCCCCATCAGAACTCTTTAAAGCTCTTCTCTTTTACAGAGCAGTGTACCACCAGTGAGATCACTGGAAAAGAAAATGCAGAGAGAGCTGTCCATGCCCCCTATGCCAGGGTCTCCAGCAACTACTCAGTCCACTGGGTCAACACCAGTGCTCCAGCAATACTGTTACAGGCAGCCTCCTTCCAAGAGACCTTGTTTCTCCCACCAGAACATCAGTGTCACGGGGGCAGGGAAGAGTAGTGACAAATGGTGAATGAGGAATGAATGAAAGTCTATGCAAGCCCGAATCTATGACTCAGACCTATAATCCTTGCTACTCAGGAGGCTGAGATCTGGAGGACTGTGGTTCAAAGAAGACTGGCTCCACAAGATTCCATCTCCAGTTAACCAGCAAAAAGCTGGTCTGGTAGAGTACCCCAAGTAAGGGTGTGGACAAGTTTAAGCCTCAGGACAGGGGTGGGAAAGGAGTGGTCTGCAGTGGGTCATTTTCTACTTTCTCTTTCAGGCTCTTCCTGTTATGGGACACGTTTTCCAAGGCTTTATGGCTTCTTCTAGTTCATTTTCTCTTGCTTATCCCTCTTCTTCCTTATTCCATACCTGAGGGGCCTCCGGTGTTTAGTGCTTTGGTGCAATGTTTTGTTTGCCTTTCGGACCTTCCCTTCTTACCTCAGAGAGATCTCATTCGTTCTTGTGACTTAAGAATAAAATGTATCATCAATTGTAACCTCCAGATGTGAATGCCAGGCAGTTTGGACATCAGTCTTTGTTTAGCGAGAGGTTTGGATGAAATGACTCTTGGTCCATTGTGTCTCTAAGATAATTGGGTTGGGTGTTCTTAAGGGGGTCAATTTCACATCCCCAACTTATGTGACGCTCCCCCTGCCCTCGAGGTTCTGCTCCTATAGAGGACAGGTTCTCCTCCCACCTGTCTCACAATCCTTTGCTCTAACCTTCCAAAGGAAAGCACTGCTACCTGACATCCTAATCTCCCTTGGTACCTTGATCTGAACTGTAAAGTTTCTTTATTAGGCAATTAAGGAATAATTTCAAACATTGGGGTTGGTGCTGAGAAGCTAGATGACTTTGTGAACTGGGTAAGAAATCCCCTGTACAGATCAGATGGCTGACAAGTCAGCTTTCAACAAAATCAGAGGAGGTAGGCCTAATCAAGTTGTCAGCCAACAGATTATTAAAAATAATGTTGGCTGAGAAATGAATGTAGGATTTGGAGCATCATAGTCCAAATGAACTCTTTCCGTTCCCATCTATTTATTTATGAAAAAAAGTTTTCTCAGTGCATGCATTTATAAAAATGAAAAATAGAAATAAAATTGATGTTGAATGCTCTTTCATTTTAGCTGGAGGTAATATTCACCCATGAATACATGAACTAATTAAAAAAGAACAGTTCCATTCATCTCATTAAAGGATGCATTTCTAGCAGACTTTGCATATTCAATAATAATTTGCCAAAACTTGCCATAACATATGTTACTTTGATTGATTTTAAATCATTATAATAGAAAAACAGCCCAAATATTTTTTTAAACTGAGAATTTTAGGATCATGGGATCTGAAAACAATTATTGGAATATTCATTTTGTGAGAAATGTATGGTTCAGTGATAAGGAGAAGACTTTAAAAAATAACCTATATTACAATAAATAAAATTATGTGTATGGGTTGAAGGAGAAAAATGAATAATGTAAAATTTCAATTGTTACAAAGGAGGTTTTATAAGTGGACGTTGGTAGGTATCATATCAAATTCGTTTCTAGGTCTTTTTGGACACATACAAAAGAATAATCTTAAGTCTTACAATACAGCCGAAACAAAGTTTAAAAATTTACATCTAAATTAAAATATATGAGGATGACAGTTTTTCAAAATTCCTTTAGAGTACATAGTGTGTGATAGAGTACATAGAGTGTGATATGTACTTCCTATGAAAATCAGAGTTAGAACAGGGCTGGGGTGGGGATGAGGAGGAATGCAAGGAAGCCAGCTGGCATGTGCACTTTCTGGCTGGTGAGAAGATAGAACATCCAACAAAGAGCCAATCTCTCCAAGCTTGAACAAGTGGTGGACCAACATATTTACAAATCATCAAGACAGTTATAAATAACAAAATAAAATAAGAATATTTTAAATCTGTAACACAGTTTCTTGATGCTGGTTGTGCATGAGAGCCATCTGGACTTAAGGACTTGTGGTATCTATGTATGTTAATACACAGCCAGGGTGGGAATTGGTAGACTGAATTTTTAAGACCAGGGATATCAGTACCATCTTGGGAGCTTGTTAAAATGGAAAGCCCAGTTTCCTCTCAGAACTGTTGAATCAGATTCAGCATCTTAGCAAAGATACTTATGTGATTCATGTGCATATAAAGATTTGGAGAACTAAAATTTCTAGCAGTCTCCCAAGCCATGCAAACATAGTCCAGGAGTACCACAGCTACTGTGCCCTGGCTGTTGTCTGGCAGAACTCCTCAAAGTATAGTCCCCACACCAGAGCTGCAGCATTTCCTCGGCTTTCATTGCGCATGAAAACCCTTAACATCCATCCCAGATCTACTGAGCAGAATTCCTATGGTTGGGGCTATGGAATCTCCATTTTCATTGGGTTTTCTGAGTGATTCTGATGTGCACTCAAATTTGAGAAGGCTTCTCTAGAGAATTACACCAACCTCACATTTTTCTGAACCTCAAGTTAATCTAGGGAGATTGGTAGGAATTTAATACTAAGAGGCCCAGCTTAATGAAAACTGCTGCTCAGACTTTGACCACAAGTTTTACTGTCTCCAAGCCCAGAACATCTGTTCTGCATGGCTCCTGAATGTGAGACCAGAGAGCTTTTCTTTTGTCCTCATGCCATGTCCTCTGCTGCCTTGGGTGCTGCCCTTCCTGTGTATATGGCAGAAAATGGTCATTTTTTTCCAGTGCATGCAGCAGATCCACAGAGATCTAGGCGCCAACTTCCCAGTCATTCACCTCATTTAATGCAGCAGATTGGTGATGATGGCAGAATCCACTCAGCTAAGGCTGTTCTGTGAGTCTGTGCAAGGCTGTCAGAGTTGTCATTCTGGGCCTTGGAGTTCTGGAGCAAGACTCTTCAAATGGCTCATTATTTGAGAGGGAGTCACCTTTGCTGTGATGAGTCTCTGGCCTTAAGGACACTGAAGACCAAGTGGCTGGAGGCCAAAACTTCCCACCATCTGCCAGGTCATTAGGGGCCTAGGATACAAGGGCAGTTTATTGGAAGGTGAAATGATAAGGGGGAAGATGAGTGAATAGGCCTAGGCAGATAGCGAAGGCAGGAATATATTACATGTAGGATGGTCCCATACACCATGATCCTAACTCTTTAACATGAGACGTGTGTCCCCCACCCCATGGGTATAATCTCAGGGTTAACTTATATTTACTCCAGAATTCTGGGTAATGCAGGCTTCCAATGCTTGTCTTCTAAGCCAAGCTGAATTTCCTGGCTTCATAACTACAGAGGGGATATGATTTATTACCTTTGTCTCTAGCTGTTTCAAAAAGGATCATGGAGAAGAAATTGTTAGAGTCCCATCTCCTGCAAAATAGTACTTGGCTCTTTCTTCTCTGAATTAAACTAAGATCAACCTGTTTTCAATTGATGATATTCTTTTATTAGTTTTAATTCATTTTTCAGCACATCTGATTTTTTATTCATAATGCTTTTGGTAAAAATTAATTAGTTTCTTTTACAGCTGAAACAATATTCTTGTGGGCACTGGGGCATTGTTATGCAAAAAGCCCTCATTATAAAACCAACCTCAAGACTGGAGCCTCAGTACCTTCCTGAGAGAACTCATGAAGCTGAGGACCTATGCTCATGGGCTACCTTAGTTTCCCTACCTGAACAATAAGGAGTTTGAGCTAATTTGACTCTAAACTTCTACTGTAGGAGCCCAACAAAACTAACCAAATGGTTGTACATTAGATACGCTAAGAATGTATGCAAATGATTGTGCTGATTAAACATCTAAGCCCAACAGAGAAGTCCAGTTACCAGTAACCACACAGAAAGAAGGCAACTGGGGAAAGAGTGAGGAGACAAAAGAGGAGGGATATGCTCAATCATCTCTTCCCCAGATCTAACTGCCAAGACTCAGAGGGGCTCTGAAGTGTTCCATAAGCGGTCTGGGTGAGCTCACCTGGCTCTGGGGACCATCAAGCATGCAGTCCATGCCTGTTCCAATCTTCCCCAGATCCTGCAACTTAAGTCTCTTTTGCAACTGAGCACTATGAAATCAGAGTGAACTAAACTAAGGGAAGATGCACTGTCCTAACTATAGTTTCAACAAAGAAGAAGGAGGAGGAGGAGAAGGAGGAGGAGGAGGGAGAAGAGGAAGAAGAGGAGGAGGAGGAGAAGGAGGAGGAGAGAGCCAGAATTCATTTATTTAAAAAGTACCATTTAATGTCAACAGCAGCTTTCCATCCTGTGTTTCATCAGCATACCCTTGCTGTTTGCCTAAGGCTTTGGAGACTGAAGTCAACCCATTTTCCTGCCACGCTGTCAGTGTGGTCTGATTAAACAAGAGCTTTAGTTTTTATAAGATGTGCAATTCTATATTCAAACTCCATTATGAGTAGAACCTCCTGAATTAATCAAATTATCACTTGCCAAATAACGTTTTTCCAAGGAAAGAGCTTCTAACAAGTACTTTATTAGCAATAGCAGTGTTTCAGCAGAACATTTCATCCTCACAAGACACAGAAAATGCAGCATCTGAAAATGTAGCACACCTGCCTGCTCCAGAGAGGCAGAGAGGGTGGGGGCAGGGCAGCTGCACAAAGATACAGCTTCAGAGAAGGGGAACCAGAAAGTGCATGCCTAGCTGAGGAAGGCTAGCAGGGAGGGACACTGCAAAGCTAATTCAGCCTGGAGGTGAAATGAGGTAAAAACCTCATAGAAGGTTATACATTGTCAGCGAACCCCACAACAGAGTGAGGGGAAGAACCAGTTGTCCATCTCAGCAGATGACCTAAAGTTTGCCAGAATGGGGCCTGCTAGGAAGACAGAAGTCAGGTAACAAAGATGCCTTCAAAAAAATCAACTCTACCTGATTTATGTAACTATAATCTGTAATCACCTTTATAATAACAATAAAAAGAAAAAATTTAAATCAACTCTTGGCCAGGTACCAGTGGTTTGACACCTATACTCCTAGCTACCTGAGAGGTGAAGATCAGGAAAATATGAGAGTTACAGGCCAGCCTGGGCAAAAGTCCAAGACACTGCATCTCAACCAATAGCTGGGCACAGTGGAGTACACTTGTCATCCCAGCTACACAAGAGGCTAATATTGGGAATACTACTGTTTCAGGCCAGCCTAAGAAACAGAAAACCACAAAACCCCCATCACCACAGAAAAAAACTGTTATCCCATCTATAAATAGTATAAATAACAGAATAAGTCCAGACTGACCTGGGCAAAAAGCAACACCTTATATCAAAAATAAAATAATCAGAACAAAAAGGGCTGTAAGAGTAGTTCAACCAGTAGAGTGCTATCTAGAAAGCATGAAACCTTTACTTCAAGCCCCAGCACTGTCAGACAAAACAAAATAAAATGAAAACAAACTACTCTTGGCAGAGCAGTTTGTCAAGTCATTTGGCCCCTTAAGCAAGGAATCTCCCTTCAACATTTAGATATATCTGGATGATCTATTTGATTTTCTTCCTTTTTCCTTTTTTTTCCTTAACATAACCCAATCAATTAAAAAGAAATTCCATTTGCAATGATTATTTAACAATGAACAAGTTTTTGCTATATGGGGTACAAAATAACCAAAATAATATTTGAGTGAATGGAGAAAATCTCTGCTGTATTTAGAAAGTGGCTTTATATCCATCTAGGCAGACTGAAATTGCATTTTCTGGAATAAGTTCAGTAGAGAAGTTGTTTTATTTGAGCTTCTCCCCTCTGTACAACTTTGCAGAAATCCAATTTAATAATTTTAGCCCCTATCCCAATTAAAGGAGAGGAGCAGGTTTGTATTTCTTGATAACACATGTATTTCTGTTTGAAGTAAATGAGAGAAACTGGCACATAGCGGGAGGAAAGAGTCCCAGAAATTTTATTAACTACAAGTATAGGTTGCTGAGAAATGACACTCTCTCTTAATTTCATGATCTGAATAATAAAAGAGCTCACCAGGGCATATACACAACACACATGTGTGAGTGTGTGTGTGTGTGCGTGTGTGCGCGTGCATGCATGTGCGCATGCACATGCACAGAGTATGTTGGCATGTACCTTTGGGTATGCAGTTAATACACTGTTTAACGAGATCCCTATAAAGATTTCCCATAAATTGTGTTTATTACATGAAAATAAGTAGACTATGGGGTGTGAATTATAAGTGGGGCAAGGGAATTCCGTCCTCTGATTTTTAGAAGGGAAGGATATTTGTTTAAGGAATTTGATTATCTACTGATAGGTCATTTCTGGAAAATAATACAGAATGTTCATCTTTGATCACAGTTGAAGTGTTGATGTGCACCACTCTGCTGGGCCTCCACACAACCTTCCTCTCTCAGACCTCCTCATTCTGTATGGGAAAAGAAGTTGCCTCGGCTCTGAATTCCCTCAGATCTGGTCATTCTTATTTCCTGCCTTTGAGCATAACTCCCCCACTTTTCTGAACCCCTCTACACCTTTCTCTGTGTGCCCTTATTTACCTGGAATCGTACATAGGCTCTGAAACACTGGTTCCCACCAGGAGATCCTCCCGACTTCCTTCCCCTCCCCCCATGAAGGGCAGCTTCCTCCTCTTCCCCCTCCTTTCTCCTCCCACTTGCTGTTTCCTGTCCTGTCCATATCAGAACTGCCATTGCCGGTGAAAGGTCTCCAAATCTGTGGGCTGCCTTGGTCCTGGTCTCCCAAAGTCCTCCTCATGACAGCACTGGCCACCTTCTTCCCCATACTCCAATTTTCTAGCTCTCCAACAGCTCTGGTTCAGCTGTCCCTTCCTTTTCTGCCTTTACTGTTGTCCCATACCAAGCTGTGTCCATCTGGGGCCATGTAGGGCTCCCAGTTCTTTGCTAGTCATACCTGTCACCTGTGCCCAAATCCCCCACCTGCCCTTGTCATCCTGAGTATTTATGGTTACAGTTTCCTATCCTCTGTCCCTTTCCACTCATCTGTGAGCTGCTCCTTGCTGAGCAATTGAGCAGATCTGTAGTCTGGACTGCCCTTACACGTCATGCTTGGGCCTGCTCGCCTCCCAGATGTCCCCCTCCCCCACCTCCTCTTGACAGTGGCCCACTCCTGTGGCTCCTCCATGCTGTCACTAGATGCTCCTTCTCAGGACACAGAACAGGGCGGGGCACCAGCCTTGCCTGGCAAGCCATGCATTCCTTCCAGTCAACACCAGTGTTGCTGTGGGCCAAGCACAGTACCCACCCAGTATGTGCTTGAGATGCAAGTTTTGCTGGAGTTGATGTATTCATCTTCAGATAATTTTTGAGGAAGTGTTGGAACTGGCCAGCTTTTGGACTGAGGGACTATCACAAGAAAATGTTATGAATTTGGAAGGTTTTTGAACCTTGCACTGGCTGGGGAGTTTCTGTTGCAAGTCAGATGCAGAATTGGTTTTGATGGATGGTGCTGGGAGGCTGTGCATTGTGAGAGTACACTGGAAGGCTTCCAGGCCTGGCCATTGCCTGCATGACCGCAAACAGCCCTTTAGGTAGCAGCGGGTTCATTTGTTTCTTTTCTTGTTTCATACCTATCTGTGTTACTTTCAAAAATCATAAATAAACCTTTGCTAAAAAGCTATCCCAAAGCTCACATAGGGAGTTTGTGATAGAAAAGCCTGCAGACCTTTAATTATGAAGGTGACACTTGGCACCGATAAAGTATTAGCTTTGCTGGAAAGAGAATTCCAAAGTTTATGATAATATTATGTGTTTTCACAAGGGAGAATGGCCAATAATTCACTAATTCAGCTTCATTTAATAAAGTTGAAGAGGGCCAAATGTGGTAGTACATGTCAATAATACCAGATACTTGGAGGACAGAGGCAGGAAAATAGTGAGACTAGCCCAGGCAAAAATAACAGGGCCTTGTTCCAGAAACAAAATGCAGAGACGGGCATATTGGCTTAAGCCTGTCTCCTGCCTCCCAGCTGTTCAGGAGGCAGAGAATAGGATCGAGGTTTGAACCTAGCCCAGACAAAAAGAAAAGCCCTGTCCATTAAAGAGAAACTTCTCTGAAGAGGAAAGAAGGATGGCCAATAGACATATGAAGAAATACTCAACCTCCCTAGCCATAAAAGAAATGCAACTCAAAACGACAGTGAGATACCACCTCACTCCAGTTAGAATGGCTATAATCAAGAACTCTAAAAACAACAGATGCTGGAGAGGATGTGGACAGAAGGAAACCTTAATGCATTGTTGGTGGGAGTGTAAACTTGTTCAACCACTTTGAAAAGTAGTATGGAGGTTCCTCAAAAGACTCCACATAGAGCTCCCATATGACCCAGCAATTCCACTTTTGGGCATTTACCCAAAGATTTACAAACAAGACCACACTAAAGCTACCAGCACGACTATGTTTATTGCAGCACTATTTACTATAGCTAAGTTATGGAACCAACCCAGATGCCCCTCAGTAGAAGAATGG
>NW_012267284.1:3895276-3911115 GCF_000151885.1 Dipodomys ordii
TGGGCACTGTCCCTCAGCTCTTCAGCTCAAGGCTAGCGCTCTACCACTTGAGCCACAGCGCCACTTCCAGCTTTTTTCTTTTTGCTTATGTGGTGCTGAGCAATCGAACTCAGGGCCTCATGCATGCAAGGCAAGTGCTCTACCACTGAGCCACCTTCCCAGCCCCCAAATAAGGGTTTTATATGGTTCAAATGGTAGAGCATCTGCCTGGCAAGCAAGCATACATCTCTGAATCCAAACCCAGTACTGCTAAGGGGTAGTGGAGAGGCTGAGGCTGGGGCATGGATTAAGTTGTTGAGTGTGTGCATGAGCCTCTGGGTTCAATTCTCCAGTATCACAAAAATGAATAAATAAATAAATCTAAAATAAAGATAAGGCTTAGTGGGTAATGGAAGCATGGAATTTTTGGTGTTATCTGACAAGTCCCTATGTGGACTTTTGTATATGTCCATTATTTTTTCCATACTAATCTCCTGTGATGAAGGCCTGGCCTGTTAGAGCTATGGAGTCTTGCAGAGTGAAAGCCACAGCCCAGGGCTGCAGGGACTCTCTTTGATCCTGGCTCATCTTCTTTCTAGCTACTACAGAAATTTCTTCTCCCCTTCCCAAACTCTCATCTGTCCATGCAGGCAGCAAAATCACCTCCTCCTCATGGGAACATTTTAAACACCGAATAAATACACATAAGGCCTGAAGTCCCAGGAAGTGTTCCTCATTATAATTGCTGTCTGCAATGAAAATAATACCCCTCTTTTAAAATGTTTCTAAGCATTGTCTGAGTTCTTGACCAAACCTGATGAACCAACTAAAAATATCCTATGCGGCCATGATTAGTGATTCAAAATTATACAATCTATGCTGGTATTTTCACTTGTTAAAATGAAAATTATCATTTTATTAAAATTCATTTAAAGCTTGTTAAAAGCAAAGATACTATCTACCCTGAATAATAGGCTTTTTAGACACAATGTCTTTCTTGAAGACATGATAGTCTTTTTTTTGTAAATTGAATTATTTGATGATATTAACATTTTAATGAAGGAATTATTCTATTTTCATGTTTCATAAGAAACTGATATTTAATTTCTGTTTCATGTTAATAATGTTATAAGTACTTAACATTTTTTTTAAAAATCTCAGTTAAAACTAATTTATTACTTAATATTTCCATACAGGTAAAAAAAGTCTTGGTGAGATGTTTTGCTGTTCTTGGTTTGTTATGGTTTTCCCTTTAATGGATCTATATTTTGAAAATAATGATCCTAAGAGAATAATCATTGAGATCAGCAATATCTTGGATGTGAAAACTTGCCAATCACACAGGTGTATTTTATAAAGAGCCTTGCTCACTATAGGAATGGCTGGCATTGGGCAGCTCAGTACGCATGATTTATGAGAAAGTCGTTCAGTGATTTTACACAGCCCACCAGTAAACCTGCCTCATCGCTAGAAATGAGGTTGAACCCAGGAAAAATGGTCTTTGGAAGAGAACTGGACATTGAAGCTAAATGGCTAAATAGCTCCAGACACCCCAGTGGAAGAAAAATAAGATTTAAAGTGTTGTTATTAAAGAATACGATCTATAAATAAAGTAGTATATTCTCATACCCATGACAGATTTTGACAAATAAGAGAAATATGTTTTCCTGATAGGAAAAATGTGTTTGAAGTGTATTTTACACTGTTGGATTCTGCAAGTGCATTGCAAGCTGCTGGTGGACTTGAAGTTGAGTTAATCATGGTGAGTGGAAAGAGAAGGGAGGGCTGCCAAGGGTCAGGGGGCTGCTTTCCACAGGACATCTTGACTGACAGCCATCTTAGCCACTGCTAAATCCCAACCCCTCCTATGGATGAGCCTGAGGGGCTGCCCTGTTTTTACTTGGGATTCTTTAGATCATTTTGAAAGCCTGACTTTAAAAGTAGTCCTGGCCAATATTCCATAGAAGCATGAGGAGCTAGCCAGTTCATAAAGAAGAATGAAAGCCTGTCATATGTAGCAGTATGGATGGGACCAAGGGACATTATGTTAAGTGAAGTAAGCAGACTGAGAAAGACAAATAGTGCATGCTCTCTCTCATACGTGCAAGTAAAGAGAGTAGTGTAGTAATTACTAGAGGGGAGGAGAGGGAGGAACATGAGCATGGATTGCTGCATGACATGTACAAAGACACAGTTGGCTGGGAAGGATGAGCTATGGTATGCTGCTGAACACCAGGGTGGCCAGGGTTCACAATGACAATGATGTATGACATATCCTAGGAACTAGAATAGAAGATCTTGAAAGCTCCAAACACAAAGACTTAAGAAGGAGGTAGGAATGCTAATGGCCTGATTAGATCAGTATAAACACCTTGAACTATCACACTGTACCCATATATAAGGATGTGTTAAAGAGAAAAAGGAAATTCCAATCTCTAGTACCACAGAGAAATCTGTGATACTCCATTGCCTCATAGGAAGTAAGAGTAGAATTCTGAAAGATGGATGAGCATGAATGGAGTTTTTCTTTTCATCAGGAGTAATTACCATATAAATCCAACAAAAGTTAGAACATCTCATTTACTATTGCAAGCTCAGTCTTTAAATATGTATTTTAAGTCCCTCCTTCCCCCAAGAAATGTACAGATATCTGTAACACTTGAATAAAGACTGAAAATAGAAACTGCTGGAGTGGTGTACCATGTACATGGATGGAAAGATTTACTAATGCCAGGATCTCAGCTTTCCCCAAATGAATATATCAATCCAACTCAGACAGGTGACTTGTCCAGTGATTCTAAAGCCAAACAGAAATAGCTTGATAAATCAAAGTCTGTCTACATTAAGGAGAACAATAGTTGAAGATGGTGAAATAGATTTGTCTGTGTGAGTATGTTAGACATCCAAATATATTTCTGTGTAGAAATAAGAAAAATGCAGAATAGTATATGAAATATATATGTATATTATATCTGTTTAGGAAGCACAAAACTATTCTTTCAACAAAATAGTGTTGAAATGTATGTATATTGTTTCATAACAGATTTTATTGGTAAAAGAAACAGAGACAAATCAGGAAGGGAAAATTAATCACACCACACCCTTAACTCATTCTCAGAATAGGACAGAAAGTAGGGAAATTCTCAACAGGTATCTTACTCAACTATCTGAATGTCTTACTTTACTTTTATACCTTAGAACCAATGTTTTAGATGTGTTTAGAAGGAGGAATAGGGAAACGTGTGTCTCTACCATCTCCTAGAGGTTCAAGGTCCAACACATGCTTTAATAGGAATAATTTCCCACTAACTGTCATAAAGATAAAGTGATGCATTTAACAGATATCTAAAGATAGCCTAAAGATCACATAATAAACCTGTGGTATTAGAAAAAGAATGAACAATGTGCCGTTTTGGACTATTCAATGTAATAGTAACCTAAAACTTTAGTTGATTATAAGACAGTCTTGTCTTACATGAATTGGGAAAGAACTCATTTGTATGCCTCCCCTCAGGCCCAGTGGTACCAACTGGGTGCCTAGGCTAGAGGTCTACTTCCAGAGGGTGGCTTCTCATTGTGTCTCTTTTCCAGGTTCCTGTCTCATGGTTTGAGCCTTGCATTGCATGATGGCTGCAGGGTAGAGGTATTTATTTTGTTGTTATCAGTTTTTGACAGTAATGAAATTTTAACTCAGGGCCTTGCACTTACTGAGTAAGCATTCTACCACTCAAACACACCCCCAGACCCTTTTTTGCTTTGGTTATTTTTCAGGCAGGGTCTCCAGCTTTTGCCTAGGCTGGACTATATTCCTTCTATCTCTGCCCTGCCCCCCAAGTAGCTGGGATTACTGCACCTCGCACTTCTTATATGATAAAATTTACTTATAAAGTGCTTTGGACTTCAGTACTAGAAAACTTCAGTTCAGTCAGGCCTTTCATATATGATTATTCATTACCTCAAGTAGAGTCCAAAGGTGGAGCAGTCACCTGGAGCTCTGCTTTCTGCTCTTCCTCACCACTGATTTCATCCCAAGTCAAGATGGCAAAAATGTTGACTTCATGCTTCCCTGTTGTATCCTCAAGACAAAGTCACACCACAAATCTTCATCTTGTGAAGTCAAATACAATACAAGCTGCCAGGGGGCAGTCAAATCGCTTCAGCTGATTTCCAGGGGTTGAGTCAATGTTGTACAATGGTCACAATGTCCCTGGCATTGTGGTGCACTCCTGAAATCCCAGGACTCAGAAGGCTGATGCAGTATTTTGAGTTCAAGGCTAGCCTGAGTTATAGAAGTTTCATAAAAAAGTAGGCAAATAACTAAATTATGAAAAAGAAATTGATAAAGTAATAAAAAGAACCAATAGAAAAATGTTTTGCACCAACATTTAAATCATGGGTAACAAAGGGTAGAAACAAGAAACCATCTAGAAAAAAATATCCATTGAATTAGTTTTCATAGCCTAAGTAATAGACAGCTCAGACAAAGGATAATATCAGAGGCTGGACAAAGTAATAGAGTAATGGAGTAATAGAATCTTCAAAATGCTGTTAATTGATGCATAAGTTAATACAGCCAATTTGGAGAACAATTTAGTGATATTTATTGTAATGATGAACTCTGGAGCACCCAATATAAGTACATTTAGTCCACTGCTGTGGTTTATCACAGCCACCAGGAGTTCTACCTAAGGAGGTTTGTGCCGGGTCTTCTGGCAACAGTCCTGATGTTCCCTCCCGAATGAGCCGACTAAATAATCTATTGCATATGGAAACTGCAGTATTATTCATGAAGGATGATGCAGTGCTGTGGATAAAGATCTTTCTTTCCCTGTCTCTCTGTCTCCCTCTGTCTCTCTCTCATCCGTACACGCGGACACACACACACACACACACACACACACACACACACACAATGTAGCTTCTTCATTCCATGTCTTTGTAAGCTGGAGTTTGATTGTCTCTGTGCTCACAGGGGGGCAGCCTTTTAGGTTTGGAGGAGTGCTGTGTGCTTCAGACTGAAGAGTTTGAGCTGACCCCCTGCTGTTTGGAAGCCACCAAAAGGAAATGGAATGAGTAATTTGAACACAAATGGGAGACAACCAGGCTCATTTCCATACTGGGGAGAATTTGAATGTCTTCTCTGAAGGGCTGTCTGCTAACTTGGTGCTCATTCAAACTCTTATTTGGGGCGAATGCTTCTTTATAAGCTGCCTTCGTGAGCCTCAAGTAATTCACAGAGATTGATTTGTAAAACATTCTGAATCAATTAAGGCTTTAATCAGCAAAGTAGCAAACTTCACATGGCTTGTGGACTAATTTTACCCGTCTCCCATCAATGTGAACCTAAGATGAAAAAAAAAAAGAAAGAAAACAATTAAGAGGATGCAATTATCTGTCCTGATTACTGAATTAGAGGAGTTTGTGTTTATGCGTCCCAAAGTGAAGGTGGGCATCTCTGTGGAAAACAATTCTGGCAGCCGTGGCACGTAAGAGCCCCACTGTGCCCGCAGGCACCTCACAGACCTACTTGGCATCCTGGAGATCTAGTCATCACACCCTAAGTGAACCCCTTCCACCTGGGGTTCCTGGAGTCTTTTGTGTACCAATGCTTTGCAGGGCAAGGTCAGAAAGGCTCCTTGCCAGTGGCAATGGGAGTTTCCGGTGCAAACATCTCATTTGAATGACTGCATCGACAGATCTACTTACCCAATGATTAGGAAATTGGTTCCTTTATTTAGACCAGCCCTGAGCACTGACTGCATATTAGAGCCACTTGGGGAACTTTAGAAAGTCCCAGAACCCAGCAGTCCAATTACAGCAGGTTGTCTAGCCAAGGAGGCCCTGCTATGACGGCGCAGTGCTGGGCACAGTGATTTAATAGCTCCCAGGTGATCACGGTCACAGCTAGCCTGAGAACCCTGGGTGTGGGCAGCTCTTCAGTCTGGGGCTACCTCAGGGGTGCTGTTATGGAATAGACACCAAAGAGCTTTGGAATGGAATGATGAATGATTATTGGACACTCCCCCCACCCCCCCACCCCCGCAACACTTTCTCCAGAAAAGTCACAACTGAAAACCTAACAAGTTGTTTTGTTAGGCTTTTCATATTTATAAATCAGAAATATTCCTTTCTCAAATAATGCTTCTTGATTTAGAGAAGGTGGTCGTCAAATTATTTCTTAGGGAAAGCATAACTTATCAGTGACTTTCATTTAGCCTCTTTCTTACTTTTTGACAAACCCCAAGTATGAATCACAGAGACAGGGTCTCCGAGCTAGCTCCAAGCTACAAAAAAAAATAGGCAGAAAACTGCTTTGGAGAACACAGCCTGCTTTCTTGAATCACAAGCCGTGCATTCCTGTCCCAAACAGGAATGCTCTGCTCGGTGAAGAAAGTCCACTTCTCAGGAGGAGCACAGGGGAATGGATGCTGTTATGCCTGCCTGTCTCCTGGGTCCCTCACCTCTCCTTCCAGGGGCTTACTTACCCCAGAACTTTCTCTGGAGAACTTACTCAGGAGACCAGGCAGAGATTTCCCTGCATGTCTCAGCCTTTCCACAGAGGTCACTTGCATCCTAGCTTCTGGTCCTTTCATATATATACGTACATACCAAAACTATTACCATTTTAATGATACTTGAATATACAACGTAGTAGCACTAAGCACATTTACATTGTCATGCAGCCATCACCACCATCAATCTCCAGAACTTTTATTTTGTATTTGTGTTTATTTTGTTGTACTTGGATTTGAACCCAGGATCTGTGCATGCTAGGCAAGTACGCTACCTCTTTTGCCATATTCCTACCTCTTTCTGCTTTATTGTTCAGATAGTGTCTTATGCTTTGTCCAAAACTGGCCTTGGACTGAGATCCTCCTACCTTTTCTCTGGGATTACAGTGATATACCACCACAACTGGCCTTATCTCCAGAATCTTTTATCTTCCTAAATTGAACCTCTACATCCACTTCATACTGACTCCCCATCTTCAATTCACAAAGACAGAAAAATTGGGTGGCTCCCTCCTCCTAGTGCTGTATAACAATATGCATGATCCCCCATTTGATGCCTTGAGGTCTCCCTAACTCCTGTGGTACTGCAATCTCCATGGTTGCCTCTCTCCTGCAACCCATTACTTTACCTTTTCAGATGAAAGGGTGTCTCTTCTCTGTTGCCATTAATTCAACGTGCCATGCTCTCTGGCAAGTTTTGTCTCCTTTGTGTACTTTGTATTTTCAGGACAGTAAGTTTTAAAGATCTTTTGTTTATATCAGTGGAATTTGAGGATGGAAAGAAGGTAATTATTTATGAATAATTGTTATGGTCTGAGGGTTCTGATAAATAGCTTTCTCTTTCCTGCCATGTCTCAGTCAGTTGGAGAGCTAGATAAAAGGGTAAGGCAGAGAAGAAATTGAAATAATATCTGTGTGTGTGTGTGTGTGTGTATGTGTGTGTGTGTGTGTGAGAGAGAGAGAGAGAGAGAGAATGAGAGAGAGAGAGTTTGTCAGCACCTGGACTTGCAATCAGGGCCTCACATTCTCACTTGGCTGTTTGTTCAAGGTTGGCACTCTTACCACTTGAGCTATAGCTTTACTTCTGCATTTTTGCTGGCTTCAAACAGTGATCTTTGGGCCTCAGCTTCCTGAATAGCTAGGATTACAGGCATCAGCTACCAGTACCTGGCAGGACAGTATCTTAATAACTGGCAGGGGGAGGAGGTTGGGGAAGTAGATTCCCAAGCCAGAGCTGATCTTAGCCATTCTTAGCCAGATGGAAGAGCTGTGCACTACCTTCCAAAGACATACCTGAGGGAGCAGAGCAGTTCTGCCTCCTTCCTAAAAGGTATAAAAGGAGCCACTGAGCATGGCCCGCCCTGCTGCATTCCCCTGTGGTCATCATGAGCACTCTCCCTAGAAAGGCAGAGGGAGAGCGCATGCATGAAAACAGTAGAGTCCACTGAGAGAAGAGGACATGGAGTGTTCCCTGGCACAAGACCTTTACATTGAACACACTACTTCAGCCCTATTTGAACTTGGTCTCCAGCCACTGGCAGCTTGGGGTTGCTGGCCTTGTCCCCATTTTCTGTGCTTTTGCAAGTCCCAATCTCTCTTCCCTTTGGCAGGATGCCCCCATTTCCTCAATCAGATTTTATTCACAGGACTCTTACCTTGAAAGTGACACTCTCATGCAAGAAGATGGAAGTTAAGGATCCTTCTGTGACCCACTGTGTGATGCACAGAAAGGAAAGGGGGGAAAGCATGGAAGGCTGTGGAAGGAGGGGTGAGGGATCACGTGGGATCCTCCTGAAGAGCAGGGCTCAGTCTCCCTCAAAGGCTGGGCCACAGAGAGGAAGGAGAGAGTAGAGAAGGCATTCACTCCCTTGTCTTCCTCAGAGGGACTGTGGAGAGTGGCAGAGGACTATAGTCTCAGATCTTTCCATAGCTGATCACCTTTCAGAAATAAAATCACAGCCTAGGAGTAAGAAGCCACATGATTGTTGTATCTCAGGTGTTTCCACAGCAGCTCCGTGGGTTTCTTCTCCATAACCAAGTTCAGCCAGAATGCTTGCCTCCACCCTTTCCAGACACAGTTGTTCATGCCCAGCAAAAGGAACTGCTACTGATCAGTACTTTGAAGTACCCCGTAATGTACATTGCATAGGCAGAGAGAGCCACAGGAAGAAAAGAGCTTGATACGCAGCGCAAGGAAAATGAAGTCACAGTAACAGACCAGAAAGTGAGATAGGACAGTATGGATATGTTTTTAGTTGATTTAAAAAAATTTATAACTACTGACCTTAGTCCTTTGATGATTGGGAGGCCAATTTCTGTCTACAGATGACAATGAAACCTGTCTATAGATAGCAACAAAATCAGAGCCTTTCTTAGATCTCCAATCACATTGGAAGCTGATTCGTTCATGTATTCATTAATTCAGCAAATATTGATTGAGCCCCTCTCACTGTCTGGGCCTTGTTCCAGGCTGTGGGAATTCCTCAGTGAGTAGGGCACAGATGCTCCCGAACCTCAGCCCGGTGGGGGAGAGATAACAAGCCAACACACACATAACTGTGATAACTACAGAGTGTGATTTGTGCTTCTAGGGCTGTTTTTCTCAACAGAGACCAGAGCTACATCCTTAGGCAGCAGGAGTTGGTGTGTTTAAGGAAAGATGGCCCTTGTTGTTGGGCCGTAGCAGGCAGTAGGGGTGCTGTATGAGAGAGAGGACACTGGGACCAGCCCTGCTAAACAATGCACAACTTCAGCTCTCACCCCAGCCAGAAGCCACAGATCACAGAGTCCCTTGGAAGAGGAGGAGCACCCATGTGCCTGTACAGAGAGGGTGTGAGATGTTTGCTGGAACAGTAGAGGAAGGGGATGGGGGGACCTGGGGGTGGGTCAGGTGGTGGTCCCCCTAGGTAGGCTCCTTGTTGGGCTTCAAACTGGGGTACTGCTGCCTCATCCCTCTTCCATGCTGCTGGTAAACTAGCCACAACCTGGCAGGGCTGAGTGGCTACTATGTGGATATGGGTCTTCACCAAGTGTCAGTGGGAAAGTCACATTGTTCCAAGTGGTGATATAGGAGCCACCAGGAATCAGGTTTAGTCAAACACAGAAAAGGTCTGATTGTACCAGATTGGGTTCCCATGAGTTAAAAACCAACCCCAGACAGTCTCCATCTGAGGAGATGAGTTCAAACAGACTGAATCAAGAACAGACACCTAACCCAGGTCAGGAAAAAAAAATAACAGACTTTTAATTGAAAGCATTTGTTCTCCCAAGTATGTGAAGAAATTAGAATTTGACTAGGTTGGTAGGAAGTCAGTCAAGAGCATAGCTGTTTTGATTAAAATGTTTTTTTTCAATCTTTAGCTTATTCACCAGCTTTGAGATAGTATGTCTTTTTAAATTGGAATTATTATTTCCTTAGGAATAGTAACACATCTTATTTCTTAGCTGTCATTCCTTGGCTCTGAATACTATCCTCCTTGGATTTTGTGTGTGTGTGTGTGTGTATGTGTGTGTGTGTGTTTCTTTCATGAAAGAGAAATATCTTTTCTGTCAGACAATTACTTTTCCTGTATGTCTTTCTAGAGATGATTGCAGTCCACAGATTGCATAAACCTTCTCATAAAAACCCCATTTCATTTTGGTTTGAATGTTTAGCAGAATGTTAATCCTGGCATGTTTAGTGATAGCAATGAAGGAGTGAACCGAGGGGCATGTAAAGTTCAGAAGAAAGGCCCCAATCCAAGGAGCCATAGGCCAGACTAGAAATCAGAAGGAAATAGAACCAAGAGCTTAACATTACCCACTGGAGTATTTTCATTTATTGCTTATTAGCAAACAATAAACAAATGTAGCACCAATCATCAGTTCTGAAAATTGTGCTGCCTTATTTTTTCCAAAGGCGCCTGGAATCTGAGCAAGGGATTTGTTTCTGGGAAGCACTGTGATTATTAAATATCACCAAGCAGACCCTTGATAGAATGAGATTAAAACTCACCATACAGAAGACAAGACTTTATTAAAACAGAAATAGGAAAAGAAAGCCACCTTATCAAAGTTGGCTTTATCAACTGGATGACATCTGGTTAATAAATTTGCTATTTTTGTTGAAATCATAATTTGCATTCCTCCTATTAGATAAAATATATGACCATCTTTGCAACCAGATAATTTAATCCAGTCTGCTACCATTCATTCATCTGTAATTTTTTTCCACAAGAACTTAGTAACACTTTAATGTCACACTGATAAACCTTCTAGACTTGCTCCTGCTTTTAGACATTAGTGTGGCCATAACTTGTGTATTATATTTCTTCATAAACGAAAGGCCCATGGTACCTGTAGCTTAACACATACAGGTTGTGTTCATGTGTTATTTATCTGTGTTGTACTGGGGCTTGAACTCAGGACCTCAAGCTCTGGTTTGGCCTTTTCACTCAAGGATACCATTCTACCACTTGAACCACAGTTCCACTTCTGACTTTTTGCTAGTTAGAGATAAGAGTCTCACAGACTCTGCTTCCCCTGCTGGCTTTGAACCTTATTCCTCAGATCTCAGCCACTTGAGTAGCTAGGATTATGGGCAAGAGCCACCTGCGCCCTGCTGTTTATAAGAGTTTCCTTTGGCCCTTCTTAGTCTCCCTAGTGAAAAAATTGGTATTGCTCTCTTGGTTGTCTAATATTCTGAGCAGAGCAGATGACATGCCTAGTATCATTGCTTTGTATAGGAAAATGTAAATTGGGGCATTGAATTGTCAGAAGCCAATAACAGGGAGAGGAATAGGATGTGGATTGACATTTTCCACTCAGAAAGACAAAGCTCATTCTAGTAATTCTGCACAGAAGATCTACTTGGCACCAAAGTATCATCAACTGAACCTTTTTTCTGTATCTTTTTTTTCTGAGAAAACAATGTTGTGATTTTTATTTCTTTAAGATCTAAGTCAAAGAATCCTAGAGGGAAGCAGGGAGGCTGAGTCTAGACCCATTGGAGCTTTCTATGTGCTATTGCAACTTCTGTCAGCTCTGCTCACAGGCCTCTCCCCTCTCTCTGCTCCTCTTCCAGCATGTGCAATACTCCAAGCCACTTGGATGCCATTAACCAGCTGTATTTTCCTTGCATATCAGAAAATAGCCAATTCACTCTTGCAAAGTCCTAATTTTAACACTTTAACAGTAAAGGGCTTTGGCTACTCAGGAAGTTTATCCCCTTTGTAAGGGGATACCTTTTTGCCTAGCTTAAGTGCAGAGGATTAAATGTACACTTAAATTAAAAACCAACCTTACACATCACCTGCAACCTTTAACAAATAATGAATGTATTTGGCTACATTTGTTCCCACAGGGTAGAGAAGGAAAATGCTGTTTAAATTGTTTCTTGGGGAAGAAATGCCACCTGATATTTATTGTTCTCTGAGCATTGCAAGTTTAAAAACCTCATGGATTTATTTGGAATGTTGCAAGTTAAAACCCTCATGGATTTATTTGGTGT
The DNA here is from genome assembly GCF_000151885.1 of Dipodomys ordii. Lineage (NCBI taxonomy): Eukaryota > Metazoa > Chordata > Mammalia > Rodentia > Heteromyidae > Dipodomys > Dipodomys ordii. The sequence continues at coordinate 3,907,256 of NW_012267284.1, forward strand.
ACTCCATCTATATGTAATGAAAAAAAGTTCTGTGTAAATGGAGTCCTGCTATTGCATCATTAGACATAGAAATGATCAGAACACGAAAAGGCGTCTGAAAACATATTGCCCTTTAATACTTGGTCAGCACTCAGAAAAGTTTATGTAAAGCCATATAATACTCTGCTTTTAAGAGCCCATAAAGGTATTATAATCTGGAAGCCATGGCTTTCATAGGTTTTTGATATATCAAACTTAACACTCTCATTCAGTAAATTTATTCTAATACATCAGGTAATTGCCACGTCTATTATTTTTACAGCTCTTTGCCCCTTTTAAGCTGAGACAGCTGACCTCACATGAGGTCTCCAGGATGCCACAGTGCTCAGGGAGAGTGAAACTGTCCCATTAACAAGGGAGACTTAGAGAGAATGTCCTTTCTAAATAAGTAGCCACAATTCCTGTCTCCCACTGCCCATTCAAGATGTTCTCCTTCCACTCTTCTTTCCCTCAACCCTTGGGGGTTGAGTGTCCAGAAGGACACTGTGTGTGTGTGTGTGTGTGTGTGTGTGTGTGTGTGTGTGTGTGTGTGTGTGTGCACGCACGCATGCACATGTACATATGTAAAAACATACATATATGTGTATACATTTTCATCTGGAAACTTAGATTTACAGAAGAGTTGCAAAGTTGGTTCAGAGAGTTCAAGAACTCTTCCCTTCATCTAGTTTCCTGGCGTTAGCATTGTATATAACCATAACATACATATTTGAACTAAGACCACAGAGTTAGTTCCTCAGAATTCACTCCCCTGCCCCTCATGTGCTTTTTCTTTGCAGTGTCTGCCCCAAGATACCATGTTGAGTTTGGTTGCTGTATGTCCCTTGTCTCCTCAACTATGTCACAGTTGCTCATTCTCTCCCTGTGTTTGGTGACCTTGATCCTTTGAAATGGTGTTGGTCAGGTATTTTGTGGAGATCATTTGATTGGCAGTGTATTAGGTATATAGATCACAGGGAGAGAGTGTGACCTCTTCACAGCATTGATCTTCCCATCTGCCAACATGCTTCTCTCCGCACTAATTTAGGTTGTCTTTGATCTCTTCCTTCTGTACTTTGTAGGGTTTAACATGAAGCTTATATACAGGTTGTTAGATATTTTTTATTGTTTCTCCTCTCTCCCTTTCTCCTTCCTTTCTTCCATTCTTCCATTTTTCCTTCCTTCCCTCTTTCCTTCCTTTTTTCCTTCCTTCCCTCTTTCCTTCCTTTTTTCCAACAGTGTAAAAATTGTAGTTTCTATGTTTTTGATTTTTTTTCCAAAGTTCACTGCTGGTGCATAGGAACACAATTGATCCTCCTATATTGGAATTATCCTGCCATCTTGCTAAATTCACCTGTAGGATCTGGAATCTTTCGCAGATACTTTGGAGATTTCTTCATAACTACTAATTCCACATATGAATGAATGAATGCTTGATCCCTTTCCTCCTAGTATATATGATTTCAGTTTGTGGTAAGACAAGGTAGGATGTAGTACTACATAGGAAGAGAAAAACCTTCTTTCTTGTACCAGACCTTAAAGGATGGAACATCATTAAAATAGAATCTTTAGTTGCATTTTTCCATAGGTTTTTTGGTTGAGGAGGTTGTCTTCTACTCATGCATCGTACTAAACTTTGTCAGAGTCTCTTACTGTGTCTATTGAGAGGACCCTGTGGTTTTATTGAGGCTGGTAATATGGAGGATCACATTGACTGGTGAACCTATTGTACCATGCTAGAATGAACTGTACTTGTGAGCACCATATTATTCCTTTCTGTGCTTTCACACATTTCTTGGTACACCTTACTACTTTACTACTATTTTGTTGAGAATGTTTACATCTTGTTTTTATGTTCTGTCAGCTTTTTGGATATGTAGCTTGGCTACGTGTGTGTGTGTGTGTGTGTGTGTGTGTGTGTGTGTGTGTGTGTGTGTGTGTGTAGCTATATGTTCTTGGCTATTATTTCTCCAATCATTTTATCTGCACCTTCTTCTTTTCTCCTTCTTTAAGGATTCCAGTTACATGTATATGTAGCTGTTTAGCATTCTTCATTTCTTGCATGCTCTATTTAGTTGTATTTACCTGTTTGGGTTTTTTTTCTGATTACATTTCAGTTTGGGTAATTTCTATTGACCTCTCTTCAATTTCAGTAGACTTCTATTGATTTTTTTTTAAGTCACAGCTCACCAGAGGCATTCTCCATCACAATACCACATTTTAAAATGTATTTCTTTTCATACTTCCTATTTCTGCATCTAATTACCTATCTGATGTTGTATGTTACCAGTTATTAAAAATGTTAATACATTAACCACAGTTGGTTTGAATTCTCTGCCTGTGGTATTCAACATTCACACCATGTCTGAGCCTACTCATTTCTGACAGTTGTTCTGTTTCTTCATGGGAGGTATCCCCAAATTTTTTGGCACACCTCATAATTGTTTATTGAAAGCCAGAAAAGCCATCCTGGGCAGTAGGTATCAAGGTATCTATTTCTCATGCTGGAATATGAACATGCCTTCCTTCTGCAAGGCCTTCAATGTGAGTAAAGTTTGTGTTAATTTAGTCAGAGATTTGACTGGATTTAGCTTGCTGTTGCTATGGTTACCCTCCTTCCATTGGACACCTCAGGCTCCTGTAGAGGTGTCTACTGTGTGTGCCGTCAGCACAGGAGGTCCTCTTTGCTCTCCAGAGGACTTTCTCTAGTAGCCTTCAAATTTCTGCCATTTTTGAAAAATAAGTAGTCCTTTAGTCCTATAAGTGCCCCCCAATGATCCCTTGTTCAGGAATTATGCCTCATAACTCCATGGGGAGGAAGTGCTGTTGGAGCTGGTCCCCCCTCTCAGCACAGACTGCATCTGGCTGCCTGTGGGATGTAAGCTGGAGTGGCTTCTCTGTGCCTAACCTGTTTCTTCTCATCTCCCCATCTTGGTTTCCCTGAACCCTCTGAGGTTAGAGATTTAGGGGCAAGAAGGAAAGATTAGCTAACAGGTAGTGAGAGAAGAGCAATAGAAAGAAGGAAGCAGGTCTTGCAAAACTAGTATACTTGTGAGCTGGCATAGATATTTAAAGGTAGTGGTGTCTGAGAGATTCCCACAGAGGCTCCTGAGATACAAACACACTGGAAGGGATCTTTCCTGAAGATCTCTTAACATCTAAGAATGTACCTCTCCAGCCAGTGGGCCTTCCACCTTCCAAAAGCCTAGCACCAGGTACCCTCTATGCCTCTTCCTTTTTAGTCTCTCACTCCTAGGAAGCTCTCTATAGAAGAATCTCAGACATTGTCCCCTATGGTGGAAGTTTCTCCTATCATTACATGATGAGAAACAACCAGTTATATTCCAAGGTCAGCTCTTCTGTGGCAGAGCCAGTCCAGCCTCTTGGCCTATGAGTTTCCCAAAAGTCAGCTACCCACATCTCCTGTCCCCACAAATTGCCAGGGATACATATCCTAAGTCTGCAGAGACTTCCTGCAGCCCTGCTCTCATGACTCAGGGGACTTGGACCACGGTCACTCAAGTTTTTCTCCTGATCTAGAGGTTTTTCCATATCAATTTTTCATCAGTCTCCATTATGGAAAATTGTATTCAACTCAAAGTTGCGAAATAAGTTTTCTATACCTGATGTTGCAAGTCCTCCTTTGAGGACCCCATGCTCTTGGCTGTGGAAGGAATCATCACTGTGGTTTCTTAGACCCTACATAGAAAATAAGCCAGAAGAGTCCAATATCAACATCCTTTTATCAGTGTTCATTCTCTTCAAATGAATAGATGCTTTGCAACAGTGGTTCCAAGAAGAACTTTATCTCTGGGTATTATTTTTTTTACAGTTTTTTTTTT
>NW_012267284.1:3913806-3996110 GCF_000151885.1 Dipodomys ordii
ACTTTATCTCTGGGTATTATTTTTTTTACAGTTTTAAAACATGAAAACAGTTGGATGGACACTTAGAATTTGTAACATCCTTAGATGCTTAGAGTTGAAGATAGTGAAAATAATGATTCAGACTTCAGAACTCACAATACACTACTATAGTAGATCTTAGAGTCCAAATAAGAGCTTTAGTGTCAAGAATGGATACTTAGTGTCTGCTCTTTACATACTACCACTCAGCTACAAGTACCCACTGTCCTTCCATGTGAAACCCACATAGCTAAGGTGTGATGTTAGGTTAATCTGGATTCACTTAGTCCTAGCCCTTCAATATGTCCCTACCAGACTTCACCCAACACACACACACACACACACACAATTATTTTTATTTTTATGGAACTGAATTATATCTTTATTGAGAATTTTCTCATGTTCACTAGACTGGCACTCTACCACTAAGATGCACTTCTGGCCAGATTTTTTACTTGCTATTTTTAGGATAAAGTTGACTCATCTACTTCAGGCCTAGTTGCTGGGATCACAGGCATGTGCCACTACATTTGGCTTCTCTCCATTAAGATTGAGACTCAGAATTTCCTGCCCAGGCTGTCTATAATTTTGATCCTTCTATCCTCAGCCTCTCGAGTAACTAGGAATATAACCATGAGCCATCATGCCAGCCTACTTTGAACTTTTAAAACAAAGACTTCCTTCATGAGGTAACTAACTTGTCTCCATCCTCCCCTCCTAGGTGTCTTATTAGCACCCATTTCTTGGATTCTGAAGCAAAATGTTCATTAATAAAGAGCATAGTTACAAATTCCAGTGTGGTAATTAGTGAAATAGGAATTCAAATTCTGTTGGGAATATAGGTCCTCGACTAATCAGAATGCATGTCTTAACTAAACAAGCATCTACCTTACAAAACAGACATCAAGTCCTAAACACTCTGACCTCTGGCAGTGGAGAATCACCCCTTCTCCTGCTCTTGTCCATGCACCAGTAAGCCAGCTCTGAGCTTCAGTGTCCCCCAAATGTGCATCACTGAACTCTGACTTTGAGCCATTGTGAGGAATATCAATGTCCTTCTGAACATAGCAGGTCCTGCCCAGGTACAGATCAGCTATTAATATGACAGTATCAGATGGTTCCCATGGTCCAGAGTACCTGTCCTCAAGTTCACACAGAGACCAGTTCACTGATGAGAAATAGGAACTATATCATCTTTAGATGGTTTTCCCCCTTTTGATATCAATAAAAGTGTAAAAACAATGAGAGGATACAGGAAAAGTATTTTTAAAAAATGTAACATCATCTGCCAGCCTATCTCTCATTACTGATGAAGTACATCCTTCCAAACGCTTTTCTGTGGAAATGTGAAGAGGGGTGCAAGAGTGAGTATATGCTATAGGTCACAGGCAGTGGCCTCCACTGCACTAGGTGCTCTGGCCCAGGTATGTGTCCCTGTCAGCAGGTACACCATCCTTGCATGTCACTGTGCTCTTCCAAATGTATTTGGCCAGCAATAGCTTTCAGATTTCTTTCTCAGATCTACAGCAGACTGCCTTCTACATATTTATGTCTTTTCATATGGGCATGGTTATTTTCTTAGAATATACTCTTACAAGTGAATTTGCTGGAGCAAAGGGGAATGCATATTTAAAATAATGAGATTACCAAATTGACCTGGGGAAGGTTAAATTGTATTCCTGTTAAGGTATAGGTATCTGTATCATCTTTTTTTTTTAAGTACTGATATTGAACTAAAGGGCCTCACATTTACTAAGCAAGTGCTCTACCACTTAAGCCACATCCTCAGTCATTTGAGTTTTAGTTTATTTTCCAATACTGCCTTTCACTTTTTCCCAGACTAGCCTTGGATCTCAGTCTTCCTGCAATAAGTAGCTGGGATAGGCATGTGCCACATTTAGGATCTAGTGAATAAAACTAAGTATTTTTGTATTCTTTGATAAGTAGGAAAATTTCCTCCTAAAATCAGATAGTATCTGAAAAAAATTCTTTATATTAAAGTCTAAAATTTTCTGACAAAGCTTTAACTACACACCAAATCTTTCTGTGTGAAGAGTACCCCCATATGTGTCAGTGTCACAGTGGAATCTTAACTAGCATCTCAGATGGTCTCAGCAGATGGCAGAGTGGGGTCTGAAGTCACAGGTCTGGGTGAAGCAGAGTCTGCTCATCCCTGCTTTCTGCTTTTCTTCTCACCCACTTTCTTATATTGAAATAGTCACCTTTTCCATTCCTAGGAGAAATATTGTTATTTTTCTCCTAATGTCAGGGCTGCCCTGTGACATTTAAAATTCTTTCAGGGAAGTGCAATGTGCATACAGAAACATAGAAGAGCCTCTGCTGAATGAATTACCCTAAGTAAAGGCCTGTGGAATCATCACCCAGGACAAGATCAAGAACTGCTTATGACCACTTTCCACGATGCATGATCATAATTAAAAAGGAAAAAAAACTACAGGAAAGTCTCATGGGCCAGGCTATTACAGCAGGCAAGCATTCATTTATCTTTGGGAGAATGTAACCAAATGGCCTCCCCTCTTTTGCCATTAATCTTCTTTGAGGCAATGGACTTGGGTTTCTGACTTACCATGATTCACCTTAGAACTTTTCAGCCTCACCTGAAGAGTGCCAAAAGAAAACCACATCTAGTAGAAACTGTACTGTGAATTTTGAATCTGAATTTTTTTCCAAGATGGCAATGCATGGCCCCATCCTTTCTCACAATGCCCCTGGCTGAGAGAGCCCCGGGATCAGGAGATAAGTAACTAATGCTCCCCAGCTACAGTGTTGCTAAACTCTGATGGTCAGTAGATTAGGAGTATTAAATGGAGTGTCCACTTACAGTAATATCAGCTCACAGGGGTTATCAGGATGTTGCAACCCCATTCTAGGTGGCACATCTGTATTCTGTGTGCAGTAACTTGCATAGTTTTTAAGTTGTCCCAATACTGATAAAGCTTTTATTAAAGCTTTTTGCCAGTGACACTAAAGCAAGACACTGTGAGGGCAAAAGAAGGTGGCTTGTATTCTAAAAGTGATTTGGCACAAGGAAAAGCCAGTGCCTTGGTATGTGAAGATTTGGAGTCTGAACTAGGAAGTTACTAGAAAAAAGAAGGCAAAGGAACACATGGGATGCTACTTCTAGGGGTGTAGGAAATTAGAAATGCCATACAGATTACTTGGTGCCAGTTTGGCAGCCAAGACTCAAGGGCTCTACTAGATGTCAGCAGCCTTGGGACTCACTAAAGGCAGAACACCCCTGACTGCTAAATCTTGCTGCCTTTCTTTCCCAGGTCCTAAGAGTCCCACAGAGAAGTTACCAGTGCTGGTGGCCAGCAGCCCTCCTACCCCTGTGCTCAGCCTCACGTAGCCATTCACTTTGGGTCCAGGATGGAGATCGGGTTTAATCTAGTTATTCACTCAATAGCTTTTGCATGATCTTTTTTTGTGTGTTGTTAATGTACCATTTTTCCTCCCTTTTCTTCCCCTATATAAACACCACCATGCCTGAAGTACCTCCCCTGCTTTCTTGCAGAGAAGTTATAGCCTGGGTTGTAGAAGAACAGTGCTCTGATTAAAGTGATTAAAACTATATACAGCATGCATAATTAACCTCTGCGCGGCTGTCACCACAAGCCGATGCGTGGAGCTGATACGGTATCTGTCAGTGGCAGCCAGCGTATGCTACATGACCACTTTTCCCCCTGCAGAATTTTAATCACTTGAGGTAAAGAGCAGAAGAGAGAGAAGGAGAGAGAGAGAGAGAGAGAGATCAAGGCCATATTAATCCTCTCAATGGTTTTATAATTTCCCTTCTATTCTGCTGCTGGTAATCAAGAAAAATAATGCTGCCTTAATCCTGGATGCCAAGGTCAATCATCTCTGTGCCCTCTGATGGGAAAGATGTCACCATGAAAAGGTACTTAATGAACAGAATTTTCCCATATGCCTCTGGGAAAGAGTGCATTCCAAGACCTCAGGATGGTCAGCTGGGCCCTGATTTCAAGCAGAAATGATCTAAAACGTTAGCCCTATTAGACATCAACTCTTAACAGCTGCCTGAGGCTGCAGACCAGCCTCATGTAACAATCAATAATGGGAAATTCGGGGTGAGCCACAACAGCCGGTCAAGGGTGGGTAGGGTAACCCTCTGATTAGCAGTTGGACAACACAGCAGGAGGTCAGTGCCCATGGCTGTGGGGCCCAAGCAGCAGGCAGTGCCTCTCTGGAGGGCCGCCAAGATCAAAATACAAATGCAGTGATGCGGAGATGTGTGGTGACATTTTCAAACAATGTCCTGTTGCTTTAAAAAAAAAAAAAAAAAAGAACATTCAGACAGGTGAAAAAGTCCCTTCAGCCCCACAGTACCTGAACTAAATTCCAAATGTCTGCTTCATGCTTCTCCCACACCCAAGCCTCCACTTCTTCTGGGTTTCCTCCCCCAAAACATCCTTCCTTGGCTGAGGTGAAGGAACCAGCCTGGCTGTCACAAAAGGAGATAGACCATCAGGCTGGAAGCAAGCTGCTGAGGGTCTGGCCCTGGGTGGAACTTATTAGGAAATTCACATGTAGCATGGTCATTTGTCCTGGTAAAGCAACAGACCTGGAAACTGAGTTCAAATCTCCACAACGTTCTAGGGATTGTGGGACAAGATGGGATAATGAGCTGACTGCGCATCCTTGAGAACAAAACCAGTGGTTGACAGGTTTCAGAGCAATTTCCTGAGATGCAAACTCTTAAGTAGCCCTCAGCCTGTACAGTATCAATGTAAATAGGTCTTAGATAAATTTACAAACAACTATGAATTCACTTCTTTCCAAAGCATGGCTACCCTTTGCAATCCAAGGCTTGCTGGCTAGAGAAAACTTGGGTCTGTTGTCTCTGAGAAATCCCCATGTGTCTCTGAGAAATCCCCAAAGTACTCAGAAAACCCTGTGAGATGCCCTTGGGTTCTTGACATGATCCTGTTTGTGCTCTTGGGATGGGCACAAGGTCAAAGCCAATAAAAACCAGAAGAGCCTTAGGCAGTAGACCTTCTGTCTCTGGGAGAGCTTTCCTCTTTCTTCTCTCCCTTACAGTCTGACCCCAAACACTGATTTCTTCCCCTTAGAAATCTGCTTAGACTTAGCAAACACATCCATTTGGGTCCTAGTTATTTTGAATTAAGAATTACCTGACCTAGTCTGGAATGGAATTTACCCTTGGACTGTTCCTGGGAAAGGTAGACTCAGAGCCAATATAGACTATAAAGGCTTCCCTTCTTACTCGCAAATGACTGATAGGGCTTAGGTACCACTAATGTCACTATTTATACATGAATATCTCCTCCATTGTCCCTCTCCCTCTCTTTACCTCTCCCTTTTCCTACCCTTCACCTTCTCCCTCACCCTCTCTTTTCCCCTCTCCCTCTTTAAAGAAAATTGATTTGGCAGAGCCTCTCCTTGAAATGATTTTGTTAGCAATTTTATCAGTTAAAACGAGTGAAACAAATTAGGGGCTGGGAAAGTGGCTCAGTGGTAGAGCACTTGCCTTGCATGCTTGAGGCCCTGGGTTCAATTCCTCAGCACCACATAAGAAAAAAGCCTGAAGTGGCGCTGTGGCTCAAGTGGTAGAGAGCTAGCCTTGGGCTGAAGAGCTGAGGGACAGCGCCCAGGCCCAGAGTTCAGGCCCCAGGACCGGACCCGAAAAGAAAAGAAAAAAAATTAATCTTTAATTTGGAATTTCTCTGCTTTCTCTGAGTTAATGCCCTGGATTGATGCAGAAAACAGTTTAGTCATGTATACCTAAGAGACTGTTCTGGCTTTTTCCCCCTCCGATGTAATTTCAGTAATGGGCCATTTGCCCCATTTCCATACATCAGGAGAATTGGTGGCTGAAAGGGCCACACAGAGGTGATCCTCGTAAGAAACTGCCACATCAAGCGGCTAGAACAACCTGAAAGCCAGAAGCCTCTGCAGCACATTCCACCATGGCCCAGGGCTCTGGACTGGTGCCTGGCATCTGCTCTAAGTGTCAAGTCGAGGTTGCCCTGGGACCACAGGCAGACATACCCTTCAACTTCGCGTCTCTGGTTTTTATGCTGGGGTCTTTCCTAAGATTTCTTTTTGGAAAAAGAAAAGTTCTTAAAAGTGGAACTTTGCTCTGTTTCAGCAGGATTTATTAGACCATACTGGCCTTTCTGATGAGTGTAAAGGAGGAATGTATCTAGAAAAGTATTTGCCTTTGTATGTCTATCTTCCATTCATTAATTCAGATGCGTGTGTATGGTGTGCGTGCATGCGTGCGAGTATGTGTGTGTGTGTGTGTAAAGCTTGTCATTAGAGTTGTCTCAATGTTACATGTGTCCCAGAAATCCATCCTCAAGAGTAACCAGGAAATTCCGGGGCTCAAGTATGAGTGGTCCCCAGATTATGAAGGCCTTTGACCTCTCTGCTAAGAAACAGGGACTCCATAGAGAAGACAGAAAATAGACATTGTTCCACAGCCAGCCCTCCCACTCTGCACACCAGCTGTTTCCTCTACTGCTCGTGGGGCTGAATCTGGTCACCTCTCCCACTCCTGTACCCCCACTTCTGGGCTTCATCCTTTTTTCTCTAAGTGATTTAATATCATAACTGTTCTGTCTCCTACCTTTCTCTTTTTACATAAACTTCCATGAAGACAGTGTTAAATGCTTGCCTAATATGTGCAAGGCCCTGGGTTCCATCCCTAGCAACACACATATACACCCTACTTTTAATACATGGATATGAGCAAATCATCAAACAATCATTCTTGTTTATTTCCCATTGCCAAAAGATGTGAGTCAGAAGTCCCAGCTTTTGGCCAAATATTCAGAATTGGGCATAGGCCTCTAAGTGATTTCTTTGTTCACAGCTTTTTGATGGCTGTGTACATTTGACATCCTTCAGGGTTAGAGCTCACTTATGGCCTCTTGCATTTGACTTCTTTGTTCCTAGCACATGAAAGGTATGCTTTACGTTTGGACTGCCTCTACTGCAAAGTTTACTTTGTTGTTGCTGTTGTATATGGGATGTCTCTATGGGCCAGGAAGTTGGAGTTGTTTTAACTCCTCACTGCAACCTTAGCTATGGGAACAGTTAGCTTCTTGACTTAGAAAGGAAATGGGGTCTCAGGGAAATTAACTTTGCCACCTCTTTTCGGAGTAGTGTTGTGTGCAGGCTGATACTAGAGCTAAGGTGCTATCCTGACCTACTTTTGCTTAAGGTTAGCACTCTACCACATGAGCCAGCACCTCTTCTGGCTATTTTAAGTTGTTTATTAGAGATAAGAATCTCACTGACTTTTCTGCCAAGGCTGGCTCTGAACCATAATCCTCAAATCTCAGCTTCCTGATTAGCTAGAATTATAGTCTTGAACCATGATCCTTAGATCTCAGCTTCTTGAGTAGCTAGGGTTACAAGCATGAGCCACTGGTACCTGACCCAAAATTAACCATCTCTGAGCACCTGCCCAGTGCCAGGCTCCTCTTGGAGGGGGGGAGGGGGAAGGTGCTGTGCAACTATAAGGGTGTGGTGCTGCAGTGAGAGAGCGGGAGGCCATGCTCTACATGACATCGAGCAGCATGATCTCATCTCCACACACAGCCTTTACTCATGGTAAATGGCTCTGTCAAAGGAAAAGGTGTCTCCCTGATATGACTTTGTAGATGGAGAATGTAATCTCAGTATGGCTCTGGTCAAGTGGGAAAGATGTGGGCAGGTAGTCATCCCTGATCTCTCCTTGTGCCCCCTTCCCTACCATTAGAGACTGCCATGCCACAGCACACAGGTGTACCTGAACTTGACCCTGCTCACACAGAAGCTGCTGCAGCTTTATTGAGATGCAGCTTGTACACAGCTCAGGGTTCAGGATGGGATGACTAGATATGCAGCTCTCTGACAACCTGTAATGGCTGGTTTGGAGGGAGAGTTATAAATGAACTGGAAATTACCCAGGACTGGCTGTTTTGAGAGTGCCTCCTGTAAACTGATTGAAGCCCTGGGTGACAGAGTTCCCTGAGTCACCTGAAACACACACTCCTCACATCATGAAGAGAACGTGAGGGAAATCCCTGCACACTCTGTGTTACTTACCCATTGCTGTGCATGTATGTGTATAACACCAGAAACCCCAGCCACCCCCTTGGCTGTCAAGTCAACTCAGCCTCCCAGCTCTGCCCGCCCATCTGCTTCCTCTCCTAAACCATGAGTGTCAAAGCATCTATTAGCCATCTTTCAACAAATAGGGCACGTGCTACTTAATTATTTAGGTAGTTCCTGGCCTTCCTTATTTCCCATTATTCCACAGTGTCAACCTGAATTAGTTGAACAGTCTCATGGAAGTGGTTCCTGTCTCGTTTCCTCCTCGTGTTTCTAATAACAGTGGTAGTGACAAACAGTGACATTCTGGAGGTGGTCGCAGATGTGTGCACTTTGCTGTCCTGATTCTCCCACTGGCCCCCTAAGATGAGCTCTGAATTTGGTTGTCCCTGATCCTCTTCTCCAATAAAGATTGCAGGGTAAGTGGTCTACTTTGGAGGAGATCCTAGGACAAGAGTGAAATATGGCTTGAGGAAGGGAAGGCAGCCAGCTAGTCAGAGGCTCACTCTCAGAAACCACAGCTTTGGTCCTTCTGGAATGATGGGAGCCAGCACAAAACATACACTATATAGTTACCATGCCGCAGTGAGAGAGGGACCCAGGGAGCTGTTCTCCAACCCCAAGCGGTCACCCCTGGCCTGACAGCTGTACCCAGGGGTGCTGATTCTCCTGTCCATCTGGCTAGTGCGGATGAGGGTAGAGCAGGCTCCAGCCACAGAGAAAGCAGTGAGGCGAGGAGATGCAGATGCTGGGCTGACAAAGTTGCCGCCAGGTACTATGTGTGGTGCTGGGTAGGACAAGCAGACATCCACAGCATCTGCTGTCCAGGCCCTGGTGGAGCTCTCCTTTCACAGACCAGGAAGCAGCCTTCCTGAGCTTATTTCAGGTAGCATTTCTGGCCTTCCATGGCCCTTCTGCTCTGCAGGGGCAGATGTTTAACTTGCATCTGCTGCCCAGTGAGCTTGGGACCTGCCTCTCTGTGGATGGTATTTTTCCACTTGATCCTCGCTCAAATATTGGTTCTCCAGGTCTCCATCTTCTTATGTCCATAAAGGAGCACATGGCAACCCCTGTTTTCAGGCCCCTGCAAGGTCAGGAAGTGGTTCTGTACTGTGATTTCAATTCACACATTGAGGGATGGGCAGAAAAGTGACATTCCTGGTGCACACGGCTTATGTCTTGGTGGTTTAACCCTGGTGTGTTCATGTGGTGCTCTCATTCACCTGGAGATCACTGTGGGTCATGTGGTGAGTCAAGGGTACAGGCTGCTTTGATTCCATGGCTCTTCTATATCAGGTTTACCCAGGAATGACAAGGAGACTTATACTTGAGTTTCTTACCAATTCAGTCTAATACGATAAAGCCATTTCCATTTCCATTTTATTAGCCACAACAGAGCTCCAGATAATTACAAGGAAGCTAAGAAGCACAGGCTTTCCCATGCCCAGAGAGGTTACGGAGGGACCACTGGATATTCACAACCCCAGAAATGCCAGCCCCGGGAGAACAGTAATAATTAAGCAATCATGATCAAGGCCCGCCCAGGGCATTTCCCGGGTTTTCTAAACCACTGGAGGAATTTTGCCTTAGGCTATAAATGTCAGTTGCTCATTAATTCCTCAGAAATGCCCATAGTTAAGGTTGCTATTGGTAATAAAATACATTTGTTTGGTTATTTAACAACAAAAAAAAAACACATGTATTTTTCCCTTGAACCTGGCTATGCTTCAAGCAGACCAGCAGCTCTCCATTTCATGCATCAATTTAACATTGTAACATCTTTTTCTTTTCCAACCCACCTCCCCCTTCCCCCCAATTCTAACCGGGAATAAATTTCCTTGGAGCACAGTAGTATCATCATGGGCTGGTAGTCTGCAGTTGTCCTCACAGCTGTTTTGAAGCCTTAAACAACTAAAAAAAAAAAAAAAGGAATTTTGATGTTGATTTTAATAATCCTTTCTCCCCCAGCAACTGAGGTAAGATCTACTGGTCCTGAATCTCACAGATTTTCATTTGAAGCTTGGTATATTCTTCTCTGTCATTAATTTACAAAACAAAAGTGGCAGTTTTGTAGTTCTTGCCACCTTAACATTGAAGAAGCTTTGTAAATTGTGTGTGTGTGTGTGTGTGTGTGTGTGTGTGTGTGTGTGTGTTCTAAATATGACTCAAACGAAGACCCACAAATGTAAGAATGACGTTTGATTCTCTCTTTTCAACCTTGAGCAGTAGATGTTCTGTGAAACTGGAGTTGTGAAAACTGGAGGAAAAGTGCTTGCTCTGGGTAAAAATGCTGTTTTTGTGACATTGCCCGTACCATTTATGTGGTCTCATTATGTGGGATGGAATTGGAGATGGTTTCTACTGAGGGCCAGGTGGGCCCCCACCTCTGGAGGCCCCAGGCTGTTATGGGCTCAGATGTATGGGTGGATTTACAAAGCCTTTGAGAATCCTAAGAACATGTGCTCCTTAGCTCATTAATAGACTGCTACTGTATTCATTGTTCCCAGAATATAATTTCTGGATACTGGCACTTGGTACAGGTATATCATCACAAAACAATAGTAATATCACCACAATAGGAATGACTTTGATAAATTGTACATGAATAGTATCTTAGAATTTTAGTGTAGATCTCATTTGAGACGATAAGTATTCCTGGAGAAGTAGATTTCATATTTGCATAGGAAGGAGAATATACTTGACTGTGAGAAGCCAGAGCACACAATAAATTATGGGAGCAGAATTGACAAGGTTTTCACAGCTTTAGACTTATTCTTCTCTTGTTCTCTATGATAGGCTGTGTTCCCTGTAGTTTTCCTTCACCTGGAAATGAATCTGTGAGCTCTTCTGAAAATGTTAAAAAGGAACTAGGAAACTTGATGTTAAAAATAAAGGAAGAATATCTTGCAATAACATCATTTTCTTGCTACTAATGTATTAATGAAGAGAGTTGATGTTACTTGTTACTGCTTCAAGCATCCTGACATTACTGCCCTGGTCCTGGCTGCCCTCTGGGACCTTGAAGTGAAAAAACCCACGCACAGCTCTTGGCTCTCATAAGTCTGGTAGGAATTGACACCGAAAGTGATATGTAATCAGTGCTTCCAAAATGCAACCAAATAGCAAGGTCCTTGAGAATTCAATGGTCTTTAGTCAAATTCAGGATATTTCTTTATATTGAGATGAGTGCTCATGTCCAGAGGCACTCACCTTGGTGAAGTTGGCAGAAGACCCTAAGGGACATCACTCTCCTTTTCCTGGTCCCTGGTGTGCAAGAGTGGTGACTCATAGTGGGGCTCTCCAAGCACCCACAATGGAGAGAGGTGACGGAAAAACAGGGTGGGCTGGCTCCTCTGTGGTAGCTGTGGCTGTGTTAGAATCTACCTTGGTGGTGCCCAAAGCCAGCAAGGCCGACAGCAGCACCAGGATCCACCTGGCCAGACAATTGCTAATGGAAGATGAAGGTTGTGTGGGAAGATTGGAAATGATGTAGCTTCTGCTTCTCCATCCTCAAGGCTGGCTAGCCAACATCTTAGTTTTGTCAATTCTGAGAACCTTCCAGGAGACTGCCAACCCCTCCTCCAAGACTTTGCATAAGCTAGCCTGAGATGCTTTCTGTCTTACACAACTGAAACCCCTGAGGGATGGAGTAGTTAGCAGACATTTGGTGTGTTATTTCCTAAGTGCTCAGATCAGGAGACTCAAAAGATGGTCTGACCTCATTCTGCAGAACTTTCAGACAGATCCATGCTCAGAGTCCTACAGACAGTGAGAAGCTGAACTGGGATGAGAAACCATTTAATTGACCCCACATCGAATGTTCTTTTTACTTGTGGAAGTTCTAGTCAAAAGGCTCATTCCTGCACTATCTAGCATGGTAGTCGGTATCCTTACCGTGTACATACAAAGTGGCTCTCATTGATTGACACTTGCTCTAAGTGTAAAATGCATACCAGATTTTTATTTTTAAGGATTTGTACAAACAGGTTACAATGTCATAAGTCAGGTTATGAGTACAATGCTTCTTGAGCATTTGCATCCCTTCCTCACTTTCCTGAATACCAGATTTTGACAACTTAGTTTGCACTATGGAACAATCTCAGGTTTATGAACCTGAACACATAACCATGTTATGTGCTTAATAGATCCCATGTTGAAATGACAATATTTAGAGATGTCTTTGATGAGATAAAATATATTATAAAACTCATTTTTACCTTTTAAAAAAAAAACTAAATTCAATATGGTCTCCCAAAACTTAGTTACTTGTTTAAACCAGGTGCCAGTGGCTCATGCCTGCATTCCAAGTTTGTCAGGAGGCTGAGATCTGAAGGTCACAGCTCAAAGCCAGCCCAGGCAAAGGAGTCCTCAAAGACTCTATCTCCAGTTAACCAGCAAAAATGCTGAACTAGAGGCATGACTCAAGTAGTAGAGTACCAGCTATGAGTGAAAAAAGTAGGCAAGAGGGTAAGACCATGAGTTCAAGCCCCAGCACACAAAAACATTTAGTTCCCTATTTAAGTGATATTACCTTCCTATTGAACAAAAAGTACATGCTAGATACATGAGAGGAGATAACACATATCTGTGTGATTAGGATCAGACTATAGTTATTATGCTTGAATTTTCTGTAGTTAGTTTCTGCTGTGGCAACAAATATTCTACAGGTTTTAAGGGCTTGTAACAACCTCCAGGTCATCTTTTTCTATGAGCCTGCTAGTCCGCTGTGTTAGTGCTAAGCTTGGCAGTGCTGGTCTCATCTTAGTCAGAGTATATAGGTGGGGGGTTAAGGTGCTGGTGAAACAACTACCATCTGAGCTAGTTTTTCAAGTTTTGGAGGGCTAGCAGAAAGACAGTTGTGGAAGAAAGAAAGGATCTCCCAATAAAACCCACTTCCCTGTGTATCCACCCATATATCCTGTTGGGCAAGTATTTAGGGCACTTTGAAGCTAGGAGCAGAGAATACTCCTTGATTAGGTCTCTGTGAACTCTGTGGAAATCACATGCTGCCATCCTCCAGTCCTCTCCCAGAGGAAGGAGATAGAAGATATGCCCTCCTTGGTGGTTGAGATGCCATAGCCCATTTCCTGCCCTATGAAAAATGAACACAAGCCTATTTTTATAGCCTGTTTTCATGCAGGTTCCAAGGGGCAAGCCATTCCTCTCTCCTGTGACCACTGGGCTTGTTTGTAGCCTGTTTGATTCCTGTCAGGTTAGCAGCATGTGCCTATGGCATGCCTGTGATTATTTTCCACTCAATTCTTTCTCTCCTGACTCAGTTATGAGTATTTTTGAGCATGTCATGCTTCCAAGAAAAATTCTGAATCTTTTTTGTTAGGCCATTTTGGGCAACTGAACAACTTCACTAGGAACCATATTAACTCAATTAGGCCAATGTGTTTGGATTGGTCTTTTCTAGTAGACCTTAATTTGGTGGGTTAATAAAAGGCTCATTTTTACATCCTTCCAAGTCCAGGAATTTTTCAGTTCTTTATGTTCCTCTCAATTGTGTCTGCAAAGCAGTGGGGATTAGGGGAAGAAGGTTAGGGGCACATTTCTTTCCCAAACATCTTAATCAAAAGCATCTATATATCCTGTTTAAAAGCAAGGTTGGCAAGTATGTTTTCTAACTTCCAAGTTGCACAGGTAATATCTTTTCTGCCAACCCTCTCAATACTGCACACCTTGGATCTCCATTTTTCTAGCTCCCTATGAAGAATTTTCTGGCTTCTTATCACCAAACTCTAAACCAGCAGTGCCAGATTTCGGGCTTTTGTAATAGTGGTCCCTACATGTCTATACCAATTTCTGTCATACTCATACTACAGTGACTAAGAACCCTCAAATCTCTGTGCCTCCCACAGCAGACATTAGCTTTCACCAAAGAGTGCTGGGAGTCAGCTGCAGCACTGCTGAACCTGGCCGAACTCCCTGCGCCTCCTCATGCCAAGACCAAGCAGCACAGGCAGCCGCCATCTGGCCATTCTCTTCTGGAGTCCACGGGGCAGGTGGAACCCCATGGTGTCTGCTGCCACATCTACTGGGAACTGGCATGCTGTCTCCATTTCCTCAAGCCCCATGATGGGCCTTAACTTCTCAGTGGGCTTGTCACCTTACTTTCTGGGAAGTCAAGATTAGAGCAGCAAGGTGACAAGTACCTGTGGACAGTGCAGTCTCTTGAAGGAACATCTCTATAACATATCTGTCGTAATCACAGGGCTCAGCAGCAAGTCAGCTAGGTCACTTTCCTACAGAAACCTAAGCACAGTGTGGTCAGAAACCAAAGACTGGAGAACCCCCAACTAATGGACAGTCTGTTGGACTTAGGACTCAGTTCTTAGGGGTTCTGGCACCGAGTGCTCACTTCAGCCAGCAATCACCAGCACACCTTAGATGGCCACTGTCTCTACAGGACTCAGCATGCAAAAAGAATTGGGTCAAATGTTGGCTTGGTTGCTCTGATCCTTGGCCCACCCATTTCACATGTACAGATCCTGCTGCATTCCCAGGAACCTTGGCAGCTGTGGAAAAAAACAAAACTTCAGGCACCAGGTGAACTACCTGTGTGTAGATCCCATTCTGCCTTCCCTGAGTATGAACTTGAGCAGCCCTCAACCTTCTGAGTCCACTTGCTTGGCTGTGAAATGAGCATAGTATCCCCTGCACGTGAGGCTGTTGTTGAGATCAGTATTTTCTGCAGTTCCTTTGGTTGGGAAGCTCTTGTTCATGTAAATCAGACCTGATGCCCTTGCCTTTTGCCTGGACCCCAGTTCCACCTCAGCTGAGCACAGGACCCTGGGCTGCCAGCTGGCCAGCATGGACGTGGGAAGCCACTTCTACTCTGTGCTCAGCATACCAGCTTGTGTGAGCTGCCTCAGTCCCCAGCTCACCGACTTCTCTAAAAAGATGAACTGATGCATGTATGGTGCTGGCTTAAAAAAAAATCCAAATTGTATTCTTCCTGTACCTGAGCCTGGTTGCAAGACACCTCCTGCATCTCCCATGTCATCTCAGGCTAAAGATTGCAACCCCCTCAAGCCTTCTGTAGCTGTCATGTTGCCTGTACTCATCACAGCCCCACTGTCCTAAGTCTGCCTCAGCAGCTCTGGTAGAGAGGCAAAGGGAGAAAGGGTACTTTCAGAGTTGGGTTCATCACCCCCAGGCAATCACATTGTGCACGCTCCACATGTCTGCACAGATGCACAGGGTCTACTGTAGTCCCTCTCCCATCCTGCTTGCAGGCCGGCTGCTCTGCCTCTGGCTTTGCCCTGCTCTCTCCAAATGCGGGTGATTCCATGACCCCAGCCACCTGCCAGACCTTCACCTTCCCTGACCTTGGCTCCTAAGCTACCTATTTTCCACCTAAAGTTGTTTTTTGTCTGGCTTTGATTTTCCTGAACCAGCATTAATGTTTTCACAGGATTCCATTCAAATGTAACTTCTAGCTTTTTTTTTTTTTTTTAGCTTTAGGATATATTAGCAGCTTTCTCTTTTAAGGATTTGCAATAGGGAATTTGCTAAGTGAATCTCTGAAAGAGTTAAGTCACTCACATAGGGAAAGAGAAGTTAGCAGTCACTGGCTTCTTTAGTTGGAAAATAGGGGAGGTATACTTTTTTCTGAAATCTATGAAATGATGACATCATTCTTCACTGGTCTCTATGGATTGATGTATTCAGCATTTAATCCAGGTACATGTCAAGTAAGACTTATAAAATACAGTACCAATTTCATTTAGCTACCAGGCACATCATATTAACATGCAGAAGGAATATTGCTAATTCTTACAGTATTGATACAAACATTAATTGCCTTGAAGGAAGCATAGTCTATTGTTGGTCAACAAGAGTCACAGGAGCCAGTGGGGGTATGAACAGCAGACATTCTGTATATGTCCAGACATGTGTCTAAAGATATTGAGTACATATCCTTGTCTGCATTTTCCTTTCTGAACCTCTTGGTTGACTGCCCTTGAAATCCCTGCTGGCTTTTCACTGGGCAGTTACTGCTGCTGAGCTGTTTAAGGTGGGAGAATAAATTTGCTAAAGACAGGGGTAGTTTAGTAAGTAGTGTCTAGAGGGTTTCTATTTTCAGTATGGCACAGGGCACCTTAAGCACTTTATGCTTGAAGCTTTCTCTGCTTTCCATCATGACAGTTGGACCAATTTTTAAAAATATATATCATAAATAATCTTCTGAACATTTTAATATACTGCCGATAGCATTAAAAGTCAAAGCTTTCATAAAATGTAATTTACTTCTCCCTGTAACTTAAATGTGTATGGTTCCTGGTAAATCTAAGAGTTTTCCCTTCAGCCCTCTTGTCTCCAGGACTACAACTGATGCCTACTGAGTAGTATGTAAGTAATGTGCATGGACCCAGTCCAGCCCTCTGTGATGGAGGAGAGGGGGCTTTCTTCTACTTTATGATTTGTCCAGGGAAATCTCCCCAAGATGGGCCCAGTCCCCCAAAAGAATCCTGTGGGATTCCTCAGGAGGCTCAGAAACTCCCATTGGTACAACTTCCTGAGTAGCCACAAAGTCAGGCCATCAAAATCTACAGAAAATACATGGGTCTTGCTATTCACCAGGAATATATTAAACAAAACCTCTCAACTATCTATGTTTCTCTCATGTAGTTTTTGTGGTGGTAGTGGTTATTGCTATTTTTTGCCAGTACTGGGACTTAGCTTTCAGGGCCTGGGCACTATCCCTTAGCTTTTTCACTCAAGGCTGGTTCTGTACCACTTGGGCTACAGCTCCACTTCTAGCTTTTTGGTGGTTAATTGGAGATGACAGTCCCACAGACTTGCCTGCCTGGGCAAACTTTGAAGTGTAATCCTCAAATCTCAGCCTCCCGTGTAAATAGGATTATAATCATGAGCTACTGACACCTGTTACGTAGATATTACTCACATATTTCAGTAAGAATTTTGCTGATTTTATTCTATAAGGTGAAAGTTTCTATTTCAGAGAACAAATAGCATGAAATATCCAACCAGTATGGAGGGAATTATTGTAGTGGAAAAAAGACTGTGATAAATAACAACACAGAGATCTTGGTGTCTATAGGTTCAATTTCATAATCACAACAAGAAGTCATCCATATATTTAATTACCAGAGCATGGTAAAGTTAATCCCTCACGGTAATGGTTTGGCTAATCCAGAGACCAATTCCTAAACATGTCTAGAAAGACATAGCCATGTAACCATGTTTTGACCAATGAAAAGTTAATGTAAATCTGACAAACAGGACTTCCAGGAATGAAATTTTGCCATGCCCCCGTACATTGGAGATAGTGCAGCCATTTTGTGGCCTTGAAGCAGAGAGGAGGGCAAATACTCTACACAGAGGGGCCAACATACTCTGTTTTTTCATCCCACCAGCCATGGTATTCTGTTTTCTTAAGTTATATTGAGTGGAAATGGAGATTAGTGATGTCACAACTTCTCTTGTTGCCAAGGGTAAGAACATTTGTCTTCTTAAAGAAGACAGAACAAGTTTATTTGATAGTGAAAAGAAAGCAGCAAAGTATTGAGACTCTCCAAAGAGAGAGGCCCCAACGAGGAATCCAATGGAGTCTTTTCAGAGGGTTAACTCCTCCCATAGCATTGCTTGATGGATTGTATATGCACCACCTCAGCTGTTTTCATTGGTTGAGCAGACCCTCGGGGAATTCTGGGAAGAAGAAACATTTGAGTAGGTACCCAGGACATTATGGGAAGAAGCAGCATTTGAACAGGAGCTCAAGGCACTATGGAAACAAGAAATGCCATAATATCCTCATGTTATCTGCCACATGTTATGCCCGCCACTTTATAAAATAGTTTCCCATTCTTTCCCTCATTATCCCCTCTTGGATGGAAGCCCTTAACTGCCATTAGGGAATGGGGGCAATGACCATTCCAGACTACTTCCAAAGGTGAGAACTTCATATTATAACTTTCCTTAAAGCAATGTCGAAGGTACATCCCCCAATTTTTGATCCATTGGATTTTCAAAATATTTTCTTTACTTTGTAATTTCTCCTTTGACCCATGGATTCTTTATAAGTATGTTCTTCAATTCAGCCCCCTGGGGGTTTTCCAGATACCTTCCTTTTATTGACTTCAGATGTAATGCTGTTGTGGTCGAAGAACGTACTTTGCATGATTTTAATCCTTTTAAATTCATTGAGATTTGTTTTTATGGCCCAGAATATCTTGGCAAATGTTCTGTGTGCACTTAAAAAGAATTAGTATTTTGCTGTTGTGGAGTGGGCTGTTCTGTAAATATCAATTGAGTCAAGCCAGTTGATAATGCTGTTTGAATCTTCTGTATCTTTCTAACCTTCCATCTAACATTTACAGGCATTTTTTAGATGTAAGAAGCACAGCCTTTTATACTGGCTCTTGTATATGTATTTCTGGTACTCTTGGTTGCCTTGCAGCTATCCAGTTTCTGTCTGGTATAGTTTTCTCTATGTCTGAAGGAGTTTCCTTAGCATACTTAGAGCTCTGGTCTTCTGGTGACAAATCACCCATACAGTCCCCAGTGCATGCTGGCTTTGGAGGTGCTCCTCCTGCTGTTCCTGACCTTGCACACAGACTAGCACCCAGCAAAGACCAGAGGGACCAGAGGGGCCACGTATGCACGCACACACACACACACACATGTACACACATGCACAGACACAAACACAGCTCTCTGAATCTCTCTCTATATGGCCACCTGCTCCTGTGGTTTCATAGCACAAGTGTTAGCCCCTTGGGCTGCCCCACATTTGAACTTGGGCCTCACTAGGATATCATTTGCTTTCTCTCATTCAGGGATCATCTGTAGTCCAGGCCTGAAATATCACCCTTTTCCTGTATTTTGTGTGGCTTTCTAGGTTGTTTAAGGTGGGAATGTACATCTCAGTCCAGCTACTCCATTATAGTTGAAAGCCCTCTCCATTTATTCTTTACAAATTCAATTGTGGTAAATACATACAACTTAGGATCTACCATCTTAACCTTTTTAAGCCTAATGCACAGTAGTTCTACATGCATTTATATTGTGTATCTATCCAGTGCCTGAACCTGTCCATCTTCCCAAAGGAAACTCTACATTCATTACACAGTAATTCGCTGCTCTCCCATTCCCAGGCCTTCGCAGCTACCATTGTGCTTTCTGTCTCCGTGTGTCTTACCACTTGGGTGAACCTTATAGAAGTCAACTCATACACTGCCCTTAGTGATGTCTTCTTCACTTAGTCTAAACATCCTCCAAATTCCTCCCTGTTGTAGCCCATGCCCACATTTCCTCCCTCTTTGAGACTAATATTCAAGTTGGCATCCATCCATTCATTCACACACATGGCTTCTCCCAGTTGACTATAGTGAATAATGTGCTGTTTTCCAGGTGTGTTTTAATGTCCCACAATTTGCTCTTTAAATACCAATGGTCATCTCACCAAGAGTTCAGTATGTTTTAAGCTTGAGTATGAAAGGGTGTTTTCATGGGAAGAAGAGATTTAAATGGATGTAGTTAATTAGCTAACATTGGTCAAATTCCCTCTCCTTGGCATTTTCCTTTCCTTGCATTTCTGTTCATTCACTCATTTTTCAATACTGAGGACTGCACATTTCCTTTCTCACTTTTTCCTCTTTCTCCATTTTTTTCTTCTTTTCTTTTTGTTCATCCTTGGCTTTTCTGATTCTCTTCTGAGTTTACATCCTCCCTTCTTTTCCCTTCGTGTGGTGTCCTGCTTCCAGCAGAGAGCTGTGGTACCCAAAGAACCTGACAGTGCACAACTCCTTAGAGGGGACAGTTTTCATTCCAGCCTTGAACAGGAAACTAGAGCATCCGTGAGTGACTCCTGAGGAGCATTCTGAGTGCAAAGGCAGAGCAGAGACACTCCATTATTCAGATTATTTCTGGCTGGGAGAATCCAGAAAGACTTTGTAAAGGGCTGATAGTCACCCTGAGAGCTAAGTGCAGTTTGGTTTGTGGTAAAGATGAGTTTTCTTGGGCCAGAAGAACATGGGGACAAAAGCCTGAGGTGTGAAAGCCCCTGTTTGCCTTGGCCTTCAGTATATGGCCTTGTTCTTTGGACATTCAGCACTCTTCTCCCAAGCTTTCTTTATGACTAGCATTTTAAACTTTGAAATAACACAACATAGGTAAAATAAGGGAGTGAAATTATTTATTCTTCATGTACTTTGACCATTTTTATTGGTTTTAGACATTGTGTTTCGCAAACACTTTTCCAGCTTTATCACTTATCTTGTGTTTTTTTTAATACCTATTGTTCTTGGGAAAATAATGGCCCCTGAAACAAAAGAGCAATGTCTCAGTAATTCTGGCTAATGACAAGTTACCCGAGTTGGTACAAACTTTGAGTGACTAATTTAGAATTCTAGTTAATTTATGTAAACGGCATTTCATCACCTTTGAGTGTCAAACAAAGTCGCAGCAATTAGAGCTCTTTAGAAACATGTTTTAATAAATAGATGGTGATTTGTTTGATGTATAAATGGAAAGAAGTTTATTCTCCACTGGGTCAACTGCATCTAACATCTTGTGGGTGCTATTTGTGAAATTATTTAGAAAAAATATTTTGTTTGGTTGGTATACTTTGTGGAGGGGAAGGGAAAAAACAAATTGTTTAAATAGGGATACAGATGGACCCATTGCAGCAATGAGATGTACAAGACATTATGTCGAAAAACGAATCTACAACTTTGTGAGGGGGGCCGGGGAGGGAAGGGGGGAAGATGGGAAGGGTTGGGAAGGGGAAACAAAGGAGGAGGCAACAATGCTTGATAAGAAATGTACTCATTACCTTGCCCATGCAATTGTAACCCCTCTGTATGGTATTTTCACAATAAAAAATAGATAAATAAATAAAATTTATTTACGTGTGTGTGTGTGTGTGTGTTGTTCTTGTGATTTGAACTCAAGGCCTATCCCTTAGTTTCGTTCACTCAAGGAGAGTGTCTTGACATTTGATCCACAACTCCACTTCTGACTTTCTCTGTATGGTGTGTGTGTGTGTGTGTGTGTGTGTGTGTGTGTGTGTGTGTGTGTGTGTGTGTGTGTGTGTGATTTTTTTTCAAATTTTTTATTGTGATTAAGTGGTTACATAATTTCCCAAATTTCACAGTATTGTGGGATAGTGATGCTTAGTTAAAGTCATAAACACATTCGAACTTTCATGGAGCAAATAAAAATATTGTTTGAACAAATGCAAATATTTTTTCCACTTATTTCCTGAATGAATGGTCATAAAGGGTTTCCTAGCTATAAAGTAAAATAACCCATGTATTCCTCACTTCATTGTCATGTCAGCACAAGTCTGTTAGTCACGTCTTATAACTGACAAAATAACTGGAGTTAAGCAAGGAGGAAAGGTTTCCAGACACCACCTTCTAACAGTCCATCAACCTATGAAGTCATCAGTGGATTAATCCATGATAAAGGTCATGACCTCATATTCTAGTCACTTCTCAGTAGCTCCAACAGCTGGGACCAAGCTCTCCACAAAGAATCCTTTCTGGGGAGACACTTATATCCGCATCTCGGGTTTTATTATGCTGTTGTGTTGTTTAAATGGTGATGATAACAAATTGTTAAAATACTGTATTTATTACAATCCTACTTATTTTACGGGGACTCAACAGAGAGTAAGATTTGCCTGTGGGAAGGAGATGTCTACCTTCTTGATATGGGATTGAGAGTCCTGCCCATTGGTCTTAGCTTTTAAATGGACCACCTCTGTCTCCCTGTGAATATGATCAGCTCTGAGACCAATGCAGGGCTGAGGTCTTTGTTCCATTCATTTCTTCCCATCTGGGTTTAGTTCTTCAGTCCTGTGCCTCACCTGCAATAGGTTTGTATGAGGACTAATGTGCAGCCAGGAGGTTCCAACTGACTCCCTCTTAGAGTCTGTCCCAAGCCATGGGACTTGCAGCAAATTGCTCAGTTCCCTGTCGATGAGACAGACGGAACAGGAACTACGTCACAGCACCATTGGGAAGGCCCACCGTAGGCACCCCCTCCACACATGTGCCCTACTCTAGGTTCCTAGCTTTCCCCTTTCCCACCCTTGTCAGCCAGATTTGGCCTCCACTCTGCAGCAGCTGTCACCCTCACCCCACGCTGTGCCATGAGGAAAGGCTGCCTGGTGCATCTCTGTGGAAGCCACACTGAACACACCACCCCAGGCAGAGGGCGTTTTCCTCCCCCACCCCCAGCAGGCTGCAGATCCCAAGGCAGGACTCTTCCCTGTGTTAGACTCCCTCGCACCTTAGCTTACTTCCCATGGATCCCATATTTGAATGAATTCTTCTTAATTCTTTTAAAATTTGGTTTACTTTTAAAACCAAATTTTGGTTTGCTCCTTTTGGTTTCTCCTATCCCCTATCCTCCTCCTAGGACCACTGCTGTCAGAAATCACTTCTTGCTGGAGAGATGCAGTCATTTTTACTTTATGTTTGTCTTTCCTCTCCCCTCTTATTTTGAACATAAGATGGGTAAATGAGTGTCTATATGCTCATCCTGGATTCACCAAAGATGAGCAAGCTCACAATTGTCTCCAGCTCTATCTATCTTTCTGTCTCTGTCTCTCTGTCTCTGTCTCTGTTTCTGTCTCTCTCTGTCTCTGTCTCTGTTTCTCTCTATATATATAATACACACACTTTTTTAGACTGAAGCATTTGAATTTTTTTCCTCAATCTCCTAACACTGTGGCATCTACCAACTATGACAGATGCATTCTCTTACACACCACAATAGAATGAACACCCTTAAAATTCTAGCATCAATTTAGTGCTATTATTTCATATGCACTCAAATCCAAATGTCCCTAATTGTAATAAAAAAAACCCACCCCACTGTCATATCTTTCCTCTGTTTTTTTTTTCTTCTTCTTCTTCTTTGTTTTTTTTTGTCAGTCATGGGGCCTGAACTCTGGGCCTGGGTGCTGCCCCTCAGCTCTTCAGCTCAAGAGTAGTGCTCTACCACTTGAGCCATAACACCACTTCCGGCTTTTTCTGCTTATGTGGTGCTGAGGAATCGAACCCAGGGACTGATGCATGCAAGGCAAGCACTATACCACTGAGCCACCTTCCCAGCCATGGTTTTTTTTTTTTTTAATTCCAGCATCCAATGAAAGATTATTCACTGCATTTAGTCCTCATGTCTCCTTCATCTCCTTACCATTGAAGTAATAGTTCCTCTTGTTTTCTTGGAGATTGACATTTCTGAAAATACCAGACCAGTTGTTTCTTTTTAATAGACCATCCTCTGATAGTGAACATGTCTGATTTTACCTGTTGTCAGATCCTGGTCAGCCTTCCTAGTGATACTGGGGCATGCTCAGAGCCCCACCTCAGAGCCTGCTAGATGTGTATTTCTCTTGATACTGGTGGTAGTAGGTTAAATGAGGGCCAACAGATGAGACCCAGATATAAACTTATGCTTTTCCTTTGTAATTCATTAGCAGCCTATGTGACTATTTCTGAACAGTCTTTACTCATTGGCTGATGACTCCTGTGGTCATCAGATTTAACCATTAGGGTTGTACCCTTGTGATTTTTTTTTCTTTTAACCTCTACCATCCTATCTATGCTGATTTGCTTGGGAGTCTCCTGTCATGAACTGCTTCTCCTCTTCCACACCTCCATCCTTTGGTGTTTTTTCAAAGGGACTCATGTGTTCTTTTTTATTAATTCAAAATGTTATAATATGATCCTTCAATTATTCATTTTGATGCTCAGATTTTTCCACATTTGGCTGTAAAAGTCCCCTCAAAGTGCCTCCTGTATCTTTTCAATGTGATCTCATCTGTCTTGCAGTGTTTTTCCTCTCCTGCCAGTGCTCACCTGCATTTTCTGTCTCCCTGTCCCAGGGGCAGCCATTGTTCTGGAGCCCTGGCCCCTTTGGTGTGAGGTAATGAGAAATGAACAGGAACAAAGCCACCACCACTGAGAGACTATTGCTTCTGGGTGCTTTTGGAGACTGTTTCTGCCCACTGGAAGCGCCTGGGAGAAAAACACCTGGGTAATAATGAGTACACACACAGTGTGCTTGTGTATTTTAAAACAAGAGTTCATCCTGGCACTTCTAATTCCAATTCAGTTCCTCAGGGCTTCTCCTCTCCTTCCTCTATTCCATACTGCATGTATTCTCCAGAATGAGGACACTGGTGCCCCAGGACACTCAAATATGAACTTGGTCCTCTAATGACATGGATATGTTGTGGACTTGTCATACTAGCACTGGGACTTACTGCAAACTTTCCGAGAAGAGGCCATAACTTCTTTCTACTCCTTTATGTGCTTACAAGATAGTTCATAAAGTTTAAAGTCAGATATTGGGTTCCAACCTCTCTTGCATTCATTTCCTTTTTCTCTTCTACATATCAATGTGTCTGTTCTCCATGCCATTGGGTTTAATGCCATGTAGGAAATTTTCCCTTTCTCTTCTGATTTAATAATATGGTTTTAGATATGTAAATCATTGACATAATAGCTAGCTGAGAGAGCACACCTGTAGTCCCAGCACTCAGGAGGCTGAAGCAGAAGGAGCACAAGTACAAAGCCAACTGTACTGCATCACATGACCTTGTCTCAAAAAGAAAAAATTGTTGTCATTCTGACTATTTTTATCATTTGTACTTCCCTGCTGAATACTGTGACACATTATAATCCCAGGACCAGAGAGGCTAAGTGGGGGGGGGGATCTTGAGTTGGAGGCCAGCTCAAGTACCTAGGGAGAGAGATTCGTCTCAAAATAAAATTTAAGTGTTTTTCTGATTTATTGAGATTTATAAAGATGAGTATATAAAAATATTCAAAACTACATACAAGACAATACAGAAAAGCTCTATCCCTTCCCAACCACTACTTTGTACTCAGCTCTCAACTGTGCCTATAAATAATCATTTTTATGGAATTATAGCCAACCATGAAAAGGAATGAAGTGCTATTGTGGAAAACATTACCCTATGTGAGCAAAGCCAGACACCAGGACTGCCATGTTTGTGATTCTCTTTCAATGACATGTACAGAATAGACATAGCCACAGAGACACAAAAAGATCAGTAGTTGCCAGAGGAGAAGGGAAAAGAGGAAATGACAGCTGGAGGGTACAGAGTTTTCTGGAATGGTCTGGAATTAGGTAGTTGTATAGTACTTTGGTAATATAATTCATTATAACATATAATGATATGTAATAAACCCCACTCGATCTTGTACTTTGGCATGATAATTTCAATAGCATATAGTTCTTTTTTTCTTTTTTACTGTTTTTTCCGGTTCTGAGACTTGAACTCAGGGCCTGGGTTCTATCCTTAAGCTTCTTTTGCTCAAGGCTAGTACTCTACCCCTTGAGCCACAGCACCACTTCTAGCTTTTTCTGAGTAATTTATTAAAGATTAAAGTCTCATGGACTTTTCTGCCTGGGCTGGCTTCAAACTATGATCCTCAGATCTCAGCCTCCTGAGTAGCTAGGATGACAGGTGTGAGCCACCAGCACCCAGCTCAAATGGCATATAATTCTATCTCAGTAAATACATGTATATGTATGCATATGTATATGTTCATATATACTCATTAGCACCTTGTTTTGTTTTTCCTCAATTAGGAACCTAGAAATTAGTCCACAATACTTTATAAAGATAGCCAACATGCTTTCCTTCTTTTTTTTTTTTTTTTGTCTATTGGGGGGCTTGAAGTCAGGGCCTGGGCAATGTGCTGAACTCTTTTGTTCAAGATTAGCTCTCTACCACTTTGAGCCACAGCTCCACTTCTGGTTTTTGAGTGGTTAATTGGAGATAAGAGTCTCATGGGGACTTTTCTGCTCTGGCTGGCTTCAAACTGTGATCCTCAGATCTTAGCCTCCTGAGTATCTAGGATTACAAGTGTGAGCCACCACATCCAGCTTTTCCTTCCTTTAAAAAAAATTCTGCTGTGTATATATAGGTAGATAGATAGATATATGGATAGATAGATAGATATTAATTTGTATTTATAATTTCATTCTTTTTATATTCAAAGTCACTATGTTATTGGTGCACATGTACTGTGGTAGATGAATCTACTGGTTCTGGATGAGTGTGAAATTCTTGGTTGAAAGTTTACTTTCTTTCAACGTTTGACACTATTATTCTGTTTTCTCCTAGCTTCCTTATTTTTCTGATAAGAAATCCATTGTCAGTTCAATTATTCTTTTGCCGGTAATCTTTCTCAGATTTTTCCCCTTGTCTTGGCTGCCTGTGGTTTCTCCTGGCAGTTTATTTTCTCCTGCTTATAATCATTGTTTATGTCTGACGAATCTTGTCTTTTATCAGTTCAAAATGCTCAGCCACAATTTTCACAAATACTGCTTTTCTTTCCCTTGTTTTATTCTCTTTCTAGAGTTCCTCTTTAAAGCTGTTTAGGAGCTGGGAGTGCAGCTCCAGTGATAGGGTACCTTGCAAGGCCCTGAGTTCAAACCCCAGTACTACCAATAACTACATAAACACATTCTTATTTTATTTTCTCTCAGCCTTGCCTTCTTAGTTTCTACCTCTTTATCAGTTCTTGCTTCATTCTGGAAAGTGTCCTTGATCTCTCTCTCTCTCCTTCAATTATTTTCTGTTTAGATTTGCCTTATCTGGTGTTTATCCTTACTGTGTAGTTTTAATTCCAATGGTTGTAGTATTCATTTGGAAATCTATTTGCTACTGATCGAACCACCTTTTCTTTTTCATTGTGTTGTGTTATTTGGATCAAATCTTAATTCCTCCTTTTATGTATACTTATGTGCAGCTTACTTGCTTTATAGGCTGTTTTAAAATACTCCATTTGAAGTCTGAGCATGAAACACTGGTTTGTTGTTGTTGTTTTTAGTGTGTTGCTCTACCAACTAAGGCTCTGTGTGTGTGTGTGTGTGTGTGTGTGTGTGTGTGTGTGTGTGTATGTGTGTGTGTGGAGTTTGCCTGTTGCATTCACAGGTCTGTCCTCACCCCAGAGTATGTAGGTAGACCCACAGAGCAGCTTTGCCTCTCTCAGGCTCTTCTCTCCCTTATCTCCTTGGTCTGGAACTGGTTTAAATGGTTTAAACTGAGTTTCTATATTAGGAGTCCTACAAATCACAGAGAACATGTCTCTGTTTCTATCTTACTTTCCAAAATATTCTAATTATTTCTTTGATTTTTCTATCAACCTCTGTTCTTCATTGAAAATTTCTTTCTTCTATCCCCTAGAATTGCATGTGCCTGTAGCACAAATGGGGTCTATGATTGCTTACTTTGCCATGTGGCTAAAATCAGCAATCTTCCGATTCTTTCTTTCACTTACTAGAATAAAATATACATAAAGTTTGCATTTTTAACCATACAATTTTATGGCATTAATTACATGCACAGTGCTAGGCAAACATTGGCAATGTCAGCTTTGAAAATGTTTTTATCTTCCCACTCAGAAATTCTATAGCCAAAGGGATGGTAGGGGAAAAACAAAGGAGGGGGTAATAATGCTCAATAAGAAATGGACTCATTACCTTGATTATGTAACTGTAACCCCTCTGTACAGTATCTTTACAATAAAAAATATATTTAAAAAAAGAAATTCTATATCCATTGAGTACTAAATCTCTAGCCCACCCCAGCCACTGCTAATCTATACTACCTTTTGTCTGTGAATTTGCAGATTCTAGGTAGTTCACATACATGAGAAAATACCAGTACCTTATTGATCTTTTGAGTCTTGCTTGATTGGGTTAGCATAGCATTTCCAATGGTTCATCCACATAGTATGATATCTGAACTTTATTTCTTTTCATAGCTGAGTAATATTCCTTGCGTGGATATATCACAATTTGTTTATCCATTTATCTGTGATGTACATTTGGGTTGTTTCTACCACTGGCTATGCACAGTGGATAATGGGCAATGGGTATGCACATATGGAAAAATCTGATTGGCTGCCTGCTCTTTCTTTTGGATGTATACTTAGGAGTAGAACCATTGCATTATATGGTCATTTTATGGGGTTTTATTTTGTTCTTGTGTTTTGTTTATTGGTTGATTGGGTTTTGTGGGCATTTTGTTTTGTTATGTTTTTGTATTTGCTTTTGGAGAGGGTCCAAAGTATACCTGGCTTTTATGGGGCTTGGGATTTCCTTCAAAATATAGATTCTTAGCAATGTAAATTACAAGGTATAGCTCAAATAACAGATGGTAAGGTGTTTTATATCACTGCATCTATTTTTGTTAAAGTGGTCAGTCAAAGTTAATGACTTTGGACTTGCCTGGTTCTTGTTATTGGTTGATGGTTCTCAATGACACAAAAATAGCTTGAACAAGTGTGTGTGTGTGTGTGTGCATTTTTATGATTGCTTCAGGAAGGGATGATTGGTATTGGTTTAGGATTTAGGGTGATACCAAGGCTATGCTAGCCTCACTCCTGGCTCAGGACATTGTTCCTCGGCCTTTATTGCCATGACTTAATCACTGCTTTTCTCTCCTTTAACAAAAATGTATTGAGTGTCCATAACAGGCTAAATTCAGTGGCAGCAGCACAGTAAGGTCCCTGTACACAGGAAGGAATATTTGCAGAGCACAGTGGTGAGGCTGCACTGGGGGAAGGCATGGAGTGTTCATGAAACTGCACTCACAGCTCAATGACACCTGCTGTGGATCTGACACACCATGTACATTGGCTACAAGAAATAAACACTCATTTTGGTTTCAGCAAGTGATGGAACATTCTCTGTCCAGGTATACAAGGAAGGCAGGGTTCCAGGGAGCACTGCCAGGTCTGAGCGAGGATCTGCTTGATCTCGTTTCTCACCTGGGCCTATATGGAGCCCATGCTGGCAGATCCCTTCCGAGCTGCTGCCAGTTGCCCTCCAAGGTGCGGGCAGCACTGTGGCTCATGCGGAAGAGCCCCTGAAAAGGGGGGCATTCTGATGCTTTGCCCAGCTGGTACAGTGCCATTAATCTCTTCCTTCTTTTAGATGCTCCAGCACTAACCATCTCAGACTCTTATCACACCCAAGCTTATATTGAAAGTTGTCTTTTTCCTCTAAATCACTTTTAATATATCTTTATGTCAAAAAAGAACTTATCTTCTTGTAAAATGGTACATCATAAATTTATCGTACTTGTGGCTCCCAGGTATGTAGAGCAGGAGCCAAGAATTGTGGGATAGAGGGAATTTTTGGGGGGATCCAGCAGGGAAAAGCTCATTGTGGGGGTTCAGTGAAATAAAGAGCTACATTTGAAACACATAGACTAAACTGCAACCTTCTGACAATGCAGGTCATGTTGGAGAGCAGGGTCTTTCCATCAGAGTTGAGAGGCCATGGGTGATAGTCACTCTCCACTCAGACAGTGGGTGGGAAGAGATGAAGAAGGCTCTGTCTTTTGGTCCATCTTCCTATTATTGATTCTTCAGTAGGCTTTAATAATAAATAGGAAACTTCTTGGCACATGCAATGGGAGGGTCCCTGAGCAGATGTCCTGCATACATAGCTAGAAGTGCACCCTCCTCATCCCCTTCCTACCTCTGGACGCCGTGGCCTCCAGGTAGCCTCAGTGCTCAGGCAGATTCCAGGTACTGTGAGGGTGGAAAGGTGAAGTATACCTCAAAGGCTCAAAAAGGCTTATATGTTGAAGGCTTGGTCCCTAGCTGGTAGTGCTTTATAGAGACCATTAACTGGTAAAAAAAACTCTGACCAAATCAATGGGTTCATCCATTGATAGAATTTGTTAGATTCATAATTTGATTTTATTATTGGGAGTTGGTAGAAATAAGGTATATATGCCTTTGAAGAGTATCCTTGTTGGTTCTCTCTCTGTCTATGTCTCTGTCTCTCTGTGTCTGTCTATCTCTTGTCTCTCTCTGTGTCTCTGTCTCTGTCTGTCTGTCTGTCTCTTGTCTCTCTCTGTGTGTCTCTGTCTCTGTCTATCTGTCTCTTCTCTCTGTGTCTCTGTTTCTGTCTGTCTGTCTGTCTCTTGTCTCTGTCTGTGTGTCTCTGTCTCTATCTGTCTGTCTCTTCTGTGTGTGTGTCTGTCTGTCTGTCTCTCTTTTCTGCCCCCTTCCTGGGTGTCACCAGGTGATCTGCTCTGTTCTTTACACACTTCCCACCATGGCCCAGGAACAGCAGAGGCAACCATGAGCCAAAATAAATCCTGTCTCCCTTGAGCTATTATTCTCCAGCATTTTGGCATACCAATGCAGAGGTAACTACCACAGATAAAGACCAGATAATTATCAGTAGCTCCAAGTTAGTCTTCTGGCCCCAAGATGGGCACCCCCCTCAACAAACACACAGATTACAGGTGATGCTGTCAACCAGTATATCAAGGGGCTGGGAAACTCTACAGGGCAGGATGAGCCCCTTTAAGAGCCTCTTCTAGCCTCCTGTCGTGGCCTGTTCCCAGGCTGTTGTGGCTACCTGACAGGTACTGTTGACCTTATATGCCTTTGTACATCCCCAGCACTCTTCAGATGTTAATCTCAGGAAATACCCAGAGGATGAGGGCTCAGAGGACGAGGGCCATGTTTAAGGTCTTACAAATATCAAGTTCATATGGATGGAGTTGGCCTCTGTATGCCATCCAGTATGAAGCTGGATTATTTCCAAGGATAAACAAAGACCTATTCTCTTTGCATGAATATTTTAAATCTTACTTCAAGGAAGCACAGTGATTAAAGAACCATCTCTGAGTTCTGGTGAACAGTGGCTTTAGCGTTTTATGCACCTAGCTCACTTTAGCTTTAGTGAGGTTGCCTCTTCATCCATAAATTCATCCCTTCTATTTAAAAGCTAAACACTACAGGATCGAAACACAACCTTGAAAACCCATAATGAGTATCCAGGATTATTATTCATCTGTACCCCCAGGGAAGTGAATAGTTGATAGGAGGGAGTAAAAAAAAAAAAAAGTAGGGGCCAAGGGCAAGGTTCATTTAAAATGTACCAAAATAATGAAAGCATTCATGGATTGCGAAAGGCGGGCTGAAAGGGCTAAGTTTTTGCTGTGGCCGATGTGGAATTGTTGCGTTTCTTTGCAGGGAAAGGATGACAGTGAACAAATGGCTCTCTGCATCGCGCTGTGTCAGCAGACATCCGCATTATTTTTTTCTGTGGAATGTGCAGCGCTCTGTGGCTCTGTTCTCCAGCACTAAGAGCCACAGCTCAGAGAATCGGGACATTCAAAGAGAGACAAAACACAAACAGATTATTCTGCTGTGCTGCTGTGTTGTCACAGCACAATACTCTGTTCAAAATTGTCTCTTGTCGGGCACATTTGTAAAACGGTATTGTGCCTGTAAAAGCTCTCTGTGTTGCAGAATTTGCGTATGTAGGGAAAATAGCTACACATTGCTATTATTTCCAGAAGAGGCCAGGCTTTTTTTTTCAGTCTGGGGAATCAGTTTCCTTAGTATTTTGGAGAAGTGCCTGAGTTCCCTGAGGCTACTGCAAAATATTGACCTGTGAATGACACCATTCTGTTACCTTAAGTGTTGATCCCCTAGATCTGAAGTTGCCCAGGCCTCTAAGCAGGCCTACCCCAGGCCCATAACCTCCTCTCCCCCCATAAACCGCATGTAACTCAGGCATCCAATCAGATATCTTCACTTCCCGGTCTCCCTATAACTAGTCTTCAATGTTAATTTACAGAGTACAAGGCCAGTTTGGCCTTCTACCTGAACAGCTGATGAGTCCTCTTTCTGCATCCTTCATGACCAACTATCCAGAAAAATTGATTATTCAGATCGTTAAATCCCCAATTAGTCCAGATAATCGACATCCTTTTGTACCCCATAAACACAGCTCATGTGATGGAGCCTGGTGGGCTTCTGCCCAGTGCCTTGGGCTTATCTCTCAAGTGGACATGCACCTCCCCCCAGGTCTGTCCACTCGCCTCCCATGCTGGGAACCAGAGGCCTTCGCAGGGTGTGGCCACAACTCTGTGCCAAAAACCTGTGCTTTCATCTAAGGAAAACCAGATTGCCTCCCTCTCAGTATGTTCAGCTGCTGTAACAAAATGCCACAAACTTAATACCTTACGAACAAGGTAGTTCGGAAGGCTACAAGCACAAGGTCAAGGCACCCATGCATTCAGTATATGGTGAGGACTCACTTCATGGTACACAGGATGCCTTCCTGCTGGGTACTCAAATGGCAGACAAGGCAGGCCTAGCACCTTGGCAGTTGTTTCAGCCTAGGAATTTGGAGGGACCACAGAATGCAGACCACCACAGCCTTGTAGTCCCCATGTTCTTAGGGCTGGTACACAGCCCAGGTGGACAGCTTTCTGCTGGATCCCTATTTTTGTCTCATACAGGTCATATGGAGATGGAAATGGGTGAAGTAAAGACAGATCAGGCCTTGCCCCAGAAAAGTCTGCAGGGAAACAGTGATTTGTCCTTGTAGGAGATGGTGTCAGTGATCTAATGCAGGACACAGACACCTGGTTGGGGGAAGTTGGTAAAGACATTTGAGGTACCCTGAAGGATAGATAGATGGGAGGATTCAGAGCAGAGCATGAGAAGCCCCAGCAAGGAAGAAAGGGGATGTGGCTTGTAGGGGCGATGCTTGGCACAGGTCCCACACACCTGGAACTAAAGGCCCTCAGTTCAGTCTGCAAAGCAGGCCAGGTCACAGGAGGTCAAGAAGGCTCAGGACTCACAGAGGGTCAGAGCCTGGAGTCAGGCATCAGCAGAAAGGCTTATCAGGACTGTGGAGGGCCAGCTTCTTGGTTGAGTTTCCTAGGCCCTAGGAATAGAAGCTGTCTTTATTTCTTTGAGAATTTGCTTTCATATGTTAATGTGTATATTGTGAATTCTGAGAAAAGGGTGAGTTCTACATTCATTTGACCAAAAAACCTCTTTTTCATAGTAAAAAGTGGTGCATGGTAGGTCATCAGTGTTATTTTGGTTTTGTTTCATTTTAGGGAGGGAATGGTTTTATATGGCGTTGGCATCCTGGGCTCAAGTGATCCTCCCACCTGAGCCTCTTGAGTGGCCGGGAACACAGGTGCATGCCCCTGCTCCTAGCTCAGTCAGTGTTTTTGCAGGGACAAATAAACACATACAGTGCCCAGATTCACAGAATAGGGTTCAAGAAACACTTCATGCTGGACAGGGCAGAGACCAGCTAGAGGTTGCAGTAATCACAGAGGGGAAGCAGCTGATTGCTCAAGCTCAGCTTTACTGGACTGAATGCAGGATGCCAATCATTAAGGCTCCAGCATGTCCTTCCCCAAAGCTGCTTTGGGGGAATTAGCCTCTGGGCCTCCTGCCCCAGGACTCTCCCTGCAGAACACCTCTTCATGCTCATTTTCCCCTCTAGCAGAGACCAGCACAGCCTGCCCTGAGGGGCCCACACATTTTCTGGAAGGTAGAGAGAGAAACCTAAGGGATTTGGCAGCTGGTAGATAAGAAGACCTGACCTCTTTATTCATACATATCAGCTTGTTGAGAAAATGTTTTTAGTGTTCAACCCAAAAGCTCAGTGACCTTTCCACTGTACCGTGTGTTCTCACTGGATGCCAGCAATGTTTTCCACGTGAGACTCTGCAACACCACCTGGACGCCCAGGAGTGGGGGGAGCAAGAAGTGGTACTTCTTCCTCTTTCCTCTTAGTCCTCTCTCCCCCTCTACTTTTCCTGTGATCCCAGGGATTTATTAGCAGAGAGACAGTAAGAAGGAAGAGAGTGTAGAAATGAAAGAGCCCTGGCATGCGGCCCTGGAAGGAAGTCTGCAGGCCCTGGTGCTCCTGGCTGCAGTGACACCTGGTCTCCACTTGCCTCTTCCCCATCTTGTCTGATTCCCCCTCTTCCACTGATTCCTGAGTCTGCCTGAGTCTCTCCCTTTCCCTCCTTAACCCTTCTCCTCTGTCTCACTGCTGGGTGCTGACCTTTCTTCCCTGAGACTCCCAACTTCCCAGAACCTCTGTAGGTGGGGTCACAAGTGGCTTATTTATATCATCCCTTCTTGTCTTGGTGGGTAAAAATAAGAAAACGTATTTGGGTTAAGGCAAACACTGATTCCTAACCATGTCTCTTTCACTTTTTCCTATGCTTTTGCTGGGTTTTGTTTGTTTGTTTTGGTGAATTCCTCCCCTCCTCACCCCCGGCCACTCTTGTGGTGTGGCAGAGTCTCACATGGAAAGAGCATCATTGGCATCCAGTACAGTACTGGGGTTTGCACTCAGGGCTTTGCAAGTGCCCTACCACTTGAGTCACACCCCTAGTACTGTTTGTTGTGGTTATTTTTCAGACAGAGTCTCTATTTTTTGTCCTGACCTGCTTGAACCGTGATCCTCCTGTTTGCACTTCTAGTATAGCTGGAATAACAGACACATACCACTCACTTTATTGGTTGCAATGGGGTCTCATGAACTTTTTGTTCAAGCTAGACTTGACTCCTAATCCTCCTGATCTCTGCCTCCCAAGTAGTTGGGATTATTGGTATGCATTATTATGCCAAGCCTGTTGGTCCTTTTGGTTTTTTTTTTCCCACTAATCTGCAAGCAAGAGTCAGAGGTGACTGATATATCCCAAAATTACATCTGCTAGTAGAAATCTTGGGACCAGCACCCAGCATTCTTTTCCTCTAAACTACACTCCTTTCCTTGACCAGTCCTGCTTTTCTAGAAGTTCTAAAGTTAGTTGAGTCTATTCCAGATGGAGAAACACAATAAGAATATAAAGGCCCAGTGTTGGGCAAAGCTTAGTGTCTAGCATTTAATGAGAACCCCTTTGTAGCTTCCTTCTATTTAATGGAGCCTTTATATTCTTCCGTTCATCTGCACCTTTATTTTAATTAGGTAAGAGTGGCAGCTGATGCAGTACTCTTGCCTGTGTTATTATTTCCTTTATTTCTGCT
The DNA here is from genome assembly GCF_000151885.1 of Dipodomys ordii. Taxonomy (NCBI): domain Eukaryota; kingdom Metazoa; phylum Chordata; class Mammalia; order Rodentia; family Heteromyidae; genus Dipodomys; species Dipodomys ordii. The sequence goes on from NW_012267284.1 coordinate 3,948,777, forward strand.
CATCTTAGGTTATTTTGTCTTATTGGTTCCATGTCACACCTTTTAAATGGTTATGATATTCAGCTTTCTGAGATCAAGGGAGCGGAGGGAAAGCCTAAATTGCTATGTCAGAACTTGAGTGGAAATGAAGATCTGTGTGTACATATGTATGCATGCTTTGACTGCATGTTGATCTGAGCAAGATGGTGGGAAACAGGAAACATGGTAATGACTAGGAGAGTTGCCACCCCTCCAACTCCAAAACCTAAGGTTTGCAGTTGCTGCATAAACATGGTCTAATTGCTGTATTTTTAAAAGAGCATTTAAATGATAGAGGCAGCAGGGATCAGAGGCTTCTTCTTGTACATGTACAGTAGTCTTGCCCAACTCTGACTTCAAAATGATTTTTTGCTTGAGGATAGGACACTGGGCATCTGTGACAGCTGTGGTGACAGCGAGCTGTGAATTGGCTCCCATGTGGCTGCTGAGGAACCAGCCTGGCCCACTAGGTAATTAAAAAACTAAGTGGGAATGTAGAGAAACGTCCATACAATTTGACTGGTTAACTTACTGGCTTTTTTTAAAATTAAAATGAGACCTTTGCAATCATTTAAACTTTGAAATCTTTTCAAAAGTCTCTAAGGGACTTGTCATGTGGCTGAATGACTGGTGAGCTGGAAGTCATGTGGTATGGGGTAGAGGAGACAGCTCCCAGGCTATCCTTCAGCAGGGCTCACACGCATGCTGCTTAGAAATCTTACAGTTGCTTGTCATGGACCTTTCTGGCCTCTACACCTGGGGGCTTAGAATCGGGCCCCTGAGTGTAAGGAATCAGGGCAATGCTATGTGCTCTTTTCATCATGGGGAAGGGTCCCACAGGCCAGAGGAAGCAGCACTCTGCCCCTTCCTTCCATCCCTCTGGAAAAGACAGGGTGTCGTGGCACCTTCTGAAGCAACCAACTTCTGAGTGGCTGATATTCAGAAATGCACCCAGTGCTCTCAGGAGGTTGGTCCTGGGTCAGGTTTACATCTGTCTACCTCCTGCCCAGAACACCCCATCAAAATCATGGCCTGGCAATTCACACTGCAGAGAGGTATTCACCATCAAGATACTAAACTTCCTTTCCCTGCAGTTCACAATCTACTGTCTGCTCATGTGTGTGTTCTTTACCACATCCATTCAAAGGGAAGCAAGATTCAACTGAGACATCCATCATGCTACTCATTAGTGTTTTCCTAGAAAGAGGATTGTGTATATGCTTGTTATCCTTGTCTTAGTGGACAATGGAAAATCCATTCTGTGTGTGGGGTTGGGGGAGGAGACAGAGAGAGATCTGTCACTACAAACAATTTCTGGGTAATACTTATTGTGGCCTCAAATAATTAGTGACTAGCTACCTAGGAAAGGTCATCTTTGCATGTTTCTTCCATGGATTAGAGTTTTAGGAAAAATATTGAATAATAGCTTCTTTACTCAATAACGATATACCAAAACTATTTGGTAATATTTCTTCCACATTTTAGATGCATCATATCACCTTCCTTTTAATAGAAGTGAGGGAGTTATAGATAATTGACAGGAGGATGGATTGATAGATTGATAGATGGATAGTTTGGTAGATGAATGCATAATGGATAGGTGGATAGGTGGATGGAGTGAGTGAGCAAGCAAGCAATTCCTGAGTTAGGCACAGGCACAAACTCACTGTGTAAAATTGCCCATCTTTCCTGAGTCCCTGACAGTGTTTTACCGCTTTGATGGCTCTTCTAGACACTGAGGCTTATAGACACACACAGATCTTCTCCTTCTAAAGACTCTACCACTATTCTTTAGCATGCTGACTACAACATAATTGATTGTTTTGTTTTTCTTTATCACACAAGTCATGAAGTAGTACAAAAAGTACAAAATTCTTTCTCTTTCACAGAGCACACGTTTTCAAACTTCTTTTCAGGCTTATCATTTTGAATCTGACTGGCAATAAATACAATCCAATCACTGCTAGCAGAAGTCTCCAATCTCTCCCCATCACCAGCATAAGCAGGCATCTGTGTTTCCAAGCCAGCATTCATCATGCATCCAGCTAGTACCTATCCAATTTCTGTTTTCTGTTGGGAGCTTTTTGACATGACAATAACTCCCCTCTCACATGGCCAGGTCTCAGGGTTACTTCCAGGGATGATGGAAGAAGTCTTGTAGCCAGGATAGCAAGACTTATAGAACAGAATTCATAAAACAGAAGTCATACTTGTAGGACAATCAAGAGATGTGGAGATGGCAGTGAGGAAGTGGTAGACGTCATGGTCAGGAAATCAAGACTGTGTTTGAGGAAAGCCAGATGAGCCAAATTGCTTCATCTGGCTTAAGGGAACTTCGACATGATCAGCCAGCACATTGAAAACATTTAGTCTTGCCTTTTATTTCCAGAGCTCTCAACTAGGAAGAATGAGGCCATCTTAAACAGAGTTAATTTCCATCAGACATCTCCAAGTTCCTTTCTTCTTAAGTCTGGATGCACATGTGTGTAGAGCATTGTGTGCATACACACATGCATAAGTGTGCACACATATACCACATTCAGATTTATGTTTCCCAATAGACAGGCAGAAAAAGGCTCACAGATTCTGTGGGCCCTCAGCAAAACAGAAACAGCTTCTGGTGTTATTCTCATTTTCTATTTTGGGGCCCAAAGAAGTCACTTATTCCCTGGGGCTGTGTGGAATTCTTAAGAAGGAGGAGAAGGCAGTAATAGCGTAGCAACCTTCCCTTTGGCTGGGCTCAGCTCAGCGCCCAGGTGCTGCCTTTCTGCCCCTGAACTCAAATGAAGGTTCCCCTCCCCACCCCCACCTCAGCTCCTGTGCCTTGGAATGCCCCAGAGCCACTCGTGTCACCAAGCTCTCTGCAAGACATGACACTGGTGAAGGAGCTCCCCTAGAGGCTTCCTTTTTTAGCAGACCTAATTTGTGTGGAGCCTTTCCACATCCATCATTGCTCACACTCCTTTCCTTAGTGAACACATCCATACCACTTACACATCTCTGTTTTACTTCTTTCCAGATTGATCCGTTAACAGCATTATTCTTCTATCTTTTTATTATTACAACATTCAAAGCAATCATCATTAGCCCATTAACTCGTAACTATTACTATCATTGCTAATATAATGACTATTAACTAAGTATGAATAATTCATGCTATCAGTAATATAATTACTATTATTAACTATATTCTGTCTCATATCATCTATCTCTGCTGCTTCATCTCCCTCTGCTTCCTTTCACCTTCTCCCTGCCATATGTCACCAAACTGATCGACTCACGCTCCTTGCAAACTTGAAGAGCCAGGCCTCTCTTCTGGGGCCAAAAGTCACATGTGTCAGTGATCAATGCCCAGTTAGGACCTCCACAAAGGACAAGCCTGAGCTGAATTGCTGGCTTTGTGTACCAAATGGGTATGACTATGACTCTTGCTCTTAAAATCAGATCCTTAACTTTTTTGGTTCCATTGGATCTGCCTCATGTTGCACATCAAGCATCAGAGACAAATCATATGGACCACCCCCCACCCTATCAAGTGAGGACACGGGAGGAGAAGGGAAGGAAAGACACTAAAGCTACCCTCTTGTTCTTCCTGATAAACGGAAAAACTAGCAAATATTGATGATATCAAGGTGATGGCCAAAATATCACTGTGTGCTATAGGTTTCATAGAGTCTACTTCTGATACAGCATCACCTGCTAGCAGTCCTGAAGATTCTGACTTAGGAATGGATGCTGTGTAGCTGTGCACTGCCACAGGGTAGTTAGTAGCCACAAGTTTGAAGGAAATTATCACCTTCTTAGGGACTATAAGATGGTATTGGTTCACGAGGACCTGCCCCAGGCCAGGGCCACAGCAGACCCTGCACACACATTTCACCACTCAGACCGACTGAAGTCTCAGGGGCTCTGGGAGGCCTAGTAAGTCTGAGGAGGGGCTGGTTTTGGGAGGGATGGCCATCTCTGGCCTTTCCAGAGTGGAAGGACATGGAGGAGATGGCAGAGGCAGGCGTCACCTCAGAAATGGTGGTGTCCATCCCAGGTAGGGGCTGTCCGTGTTGGAGCACACGCTGTAACGTAAGTTGGACCCAACAGGCGATGCATCCTGAGACTTCTGCACTGTCTCCTGCAGGCTGTGGTTATTCTCTGGAGATTTTGAGCCTTGGAGCATTTGGGGAAGTGGTCCGGGCTACAGCACAAAGACTACTTAAAAGAAGGCTTTTGCAGAGTGATAGATGTGAGATGTCCAAAGGGTTCCCCTTAAGAGAGGAGCTGTGGGGGCAGAGAGAAGAGAACACGTTCTCTGTAAAGTATAATGTCAGCACAACCTGTCATAGGTGCATGTGGGGTGCTGCAGAGAGTGCAGTGTCTTCCTGGCCTTCCTGTTTCTGCCTTGAGAGCCTGTGTGGGCAGTGGGGCTGCCTCCAGGGAGCAGGATTTGGTGGAAGGCAGGAAACAGAACAAGTCTAAAATGTGTTTTAGGTACCACGGGAGATAAGTTGAGAGTGCAAATAGGCAGGAAAGCAGCAGCCTGGAGGCTGGGCATGGAACCTAGGGTTGGACCTTCAGGAGGGTTCTCACTAATGACAAACAAGATCACTCCAGAGGAGAGGAGAGGGCGTGAGAGACATGCAAGCATTCAGTGAAGGAAGAGATAAATTGTCATAGAAAGCACAGGCAAGTGTCAAACAGGACATCACATGCTGCTCTGGAGTTGCTTTGTGAGAAGACAGAGAGACCTCTTGAACCTCCGTGTGAAGGACTTTCAGTAACGAATAACTTCAGGGCTTCACATTGCCAGTCCAGGGCACAAAAAGGAATAAATGCCATCATCCCTGCCCTGGGCAAGAAAATGAATCGATGCCATCCCTGCCCTCCAGTGAACATACAAATCATAGATCATCTTTCTAACACCTCTAGTTGAGATAAACAGAGTTCATTTTTTCTTATCACAGGATTATTGTGTTAATTATAGAAAAATCCAAAAATACAAACAGAAGGAAGATGTACCTGCCTCATAATTCTACCTCTAAGACCCATGACTTAACATTCTCAAGCATGTTTTTACATTCTCAAGCATGTTTTTACACAAGCAGAAAATATTTTAGTAAATGAGATCACATACTGTACATTACTATTTTGTAAATTTTTCCATTATTATTTACATAATATTGATTATTTTGAAAAAACACCTCTGGGGCTGTTTTCTCGTTCCATAATAAAATGCCTGAGGGTGAGTACTTATAAAGACATGAGGTTTATTTATCTTGCTGTTTTGAAGGCTGCAGGTTCTGAGCATCATAGCACTGGCTCTGGTAAGTGCTGTCTGGCTGCATCAGCTCATGGTGGATGGCTTCATGGCAGTGGCAGTATGTGACAGGGAGAGATCACATGATCACACTGGAAGCTGAGCAAGGGGAAAGGCCAGGAATGCCCTTCTGCTCTTCCCTACCTCTTCTTATAGGTCTCATCAAGTTCTTAAGGCATGACTACATCTGAGCCTTCACAGGGTCATTTAAAGAGCTCATAGCTTCCTCTTATAGTGCATGCACAATCGTTTACAATCATAGTTCACAACCATAGGACATTCAGATTGCTTCTCAGTTTTCATTGTAGACTGGCAGGTATCCTGGTAACCACATCTATACAAACACTGAAAATTTTTTCTTTACAATTTTAAAAGTTCCCAGGAATGAAGCTGTTTGTGTTGTTTGTGTGTGTGTGTTTGTTTTTTGTTTTGTTCATCAACATTATATGTTTATTGCATAAGAAGTTGGACATTTTTGTAGTCATATATTTATATTCCTAAACAAAAGTAGTCATCTAACAGGGACCAAATTGCCATCTTCTTCTATCAGATATGATAGACATACCTGTGCAAAGCAAATGAAGATCCATAAACAATGGTAATGTACTCATAAATAAATGGAAATAATTCTCCAAGAGATACAATTACCTTGACACTAATAGAACTCTATGTAACCACAACTAAGATAATGTTCATGAAGATATTCTGTTAAAGGTGGTTCTGGTTAAGCTCTGCAGTTAGGAAAAATGCACACCCCTGCAACCTTGCTGGCCTCAGCCTGGAGTGAGGGATTCCCCTTAAATTCAAGAGCAAAGTACCTATGATGACACTGGAAATAGAAACTTCTAGAGCTGTGTAGAGCTGTGTGTAGAGCACTTGGGAGGCTGAGGCAGGAAGATCATAAGTTCCAGGCAAGCCTGGGCTACATAACAAGACTGTGTCTCAAAAACAAAGACAGTAACTGGAGCCAAAGCTCACTTCTGTTGCCACTGGACACAACTCGATCTCAAAAAACAGCCAGCTCAGGCCTGGCAGTAGTTTCTACCTTTTAAACTTTAAAAGAGAGGCTTTTTGCCATCCTAGGTACTATCCAGCTAGTCTTCAGTGGCCATGGACTTGGAGTTAAGAATGGCATCTCAACTAGTGAGAGGCCACCGCCTGCTTACCCCAGCTAGTAAGAGCTGACAGTCTAACTGGGCCGTCCTGGGCAGTCCTGTTTGTAGCTTGGAATCTGCCATGGTGGCAGGTGTGTGAGAAAGGTTCATGGGTAAATGCTTTGTGAATGCCACAGGCATCCCATAGGGTATGGCCAGTCATCCACACTTTTAGTGTTCATTGCACAGTTTAATGCCACAAAGATTCTGCAACTATTATTCTGTTTTAGCTTTTTCCTTTTCAGTGTTGGAGACAGAACTCAAGGCCTCTCACTGCTAGGCAAACACTCTACCATCTGAGCTACATCTCTAATCTTTATGCTTTGAATTTGTTTTACAGATAAGCTCTCATGCCAGCCTCAGACTGTGAGCCTCCTACCTCTGCCTCCCATGCAGCTTTTAATGCTGCATAAAAGTTTTTTTTTTCCATTTTGTGTTTTCCGTTCTTTGAGTTGATACCTTGTTTACTTCTCTATACTCTTGTAAGTTTTGTTGATTTGTCCACAACAATGAGCATTCTCCTAGGATATGACTGCCTGATTGCCCCTTCCTTGATGCTTAGTAACCCTTTTCATCTGAAGATATCTCCTTTTCTATAAGGAGAGTTTTCCACATGGCTAATTTCATTAACCTTTTTTTTTCTTTCAGTATTCACCTTCTGAAATTCCTGTGGTCTTATATCAGCTGTCTCAGATCAATCTTCCATTCTGCTCCTCTTTTCCTCATCACTCAGCTATTTTCTCAGAATTCTAGACAAAACTCTCCACTGACTTTCCAGCCAAATTCACTGATTTGATTTTATGCATTACTCAATCTGTTCTTCAGTGCATTTTGGGAGGGGGTTGGGGGCCACGGCAATCATATTCCCTTCTGAAAGTCTTTCCTGGTCTCAGATTATTCCATTTCCAGGTTTTATAGTATGTTGTTGGCTCCTTTTGGGTTTCTGGTTCGGTTCTGATTTCTTTATTCTTCTGAATCAATCTGATTCACTAAAGTGGTCTATCCTAGGGAATATTTTTTCCTAGTCTTTGACACCTTTGTTATAGGCTTCTTTTAATTATGGACTTCAATGTAAGTACTATTTCACTATTACTACATTTTGTTACATCATTATTACTATTATTAGTAGCACCAGCAATACCAGTGATAGAACTCAGGGCCAGGGCGCTGTCCCTGAGTGGTTTTGCCCAAGGCTAGCACTCTTCTACTGAAGTCACAGCTCTACTTCCAGCTATTTCCATGAATAATTGGAGATGAGACTCTCATGCACGGACTTTCCTGCCCAAGGTTGTCTTTCAACTGGGCTCTTCGGACTCTTGAGTAGCTAGAATTACACTAGTACCCAGCTTCTTTTGCCTTTTTAGTTTGTTTTTCATATAGTGTTCAGAGCTAGCTTTCCCCAGGCTGGTCTTAGACCACAATCCTCCTACCTATTCTCCCAAATAGCTGGGATTATAAGGCCTTCACCACCATACCTGGCTCAATTTTTGTTTTGTTGAGACACGGTCTTGCCCAGACTGGCTTTTGAACTCACAATCCTTCTGTAATTATAATTCATTAGTTCAGGGATTACAGGTATGCACTACCACACCCAGCTTGGTTACTTCACTTTTCTTTTGTCCCACAGATGATTGCATAGGCTGGGGTCGGAGACTGCAATCAGTGAGCCTGTGTGAAGGGAGTTTGATTACAGGATAAAGGAATTCTTTCCACATTTGTTTTACGGATCCAGAGATTGCTGCTTTTTTTCTTACTGGCACATATGTGCTTAGGAAGTCCTCAAAGAAACATCAGCAATTGCCCAAGCACCTATTAAAAGTGGCCATTTTTACGACCTAACCTGGCATACTGGATCAGAAATGGGGAGGTAACAGTGTCAGAAGTGGGGATGAAGGTGGATGCTGTCTCTTCTCAAGCTCTCCAGTGACTTAGGGTCCCATTAGAATTTGGGAACTTTTCAGAAATGTAATCATTACCTTGCTCATGTAGTTGTAACCCCTCTGTATAGTATTTTCACAATAAAATTATTTTTTAAAAAAAGATTAGCTAACTCATTTGCTGGTTAAAAAAAAAAAGAATTTGAGAACTTTTTATTTGCTTGGTATGGCTTCTGTCCCTAGCAGGTTCAAGCCATGGCACTCACTTTGAGACACATTGACAGGTTTGCCTGTCCCCTTGTAAGTCCCCTTATCCCAAGCACATGGCCATGGCAGATTCAGCCCTTTGGCAACCCACAGAGTGAGCTTTCTTTTTCAGGTGGGGATTTTGACTGCCAACCTTTCCTCAGAGAGGATGGTGCATTTGGCCCACCAGAGTCCTTGTGGAGGGTAGGGGCCGGGATTCTCATATGAATATAGGTATTTTGATCTTTGCATATTTTTCCCTTAGGATATTTTTATAAGGATGTAGACAGAGCAAAATGGATGAGAGCAAAATTCCTGGAAGCAGAAATTTTATTTTTTAAAAATCAATAGTTTTAGGGCTTTCCAGAGGAGCACAGCCATAGAATTAGGGGTACAGAGAAGTATGTATGCCTGAATGACAAGAAGTCAGCCAGGGGCCATAAGGGACAAGAAGCCAAGCTCCCACATACTTTGAAGGCACGAGAAGTCACTTGGTGACCAGTTGAATGCACTAAGGATGCTGAACCTCTGGGCCAGCATGGAGTGACTTCTTAGAAGATTCATTTTGTGTTTGGCTTGGTGGCCATTGTTCATGACAGTGTGTCAGGACACTGGGATGGGCATATTGCACATGGGTGTGACAGGTGCAGTATCAGACAAGGTGGGGGATAAGGAGTGATTTCTCTGGTGAAAATGGCATCTGGGAAATTTCCCTAGGTTTCCTGTGAGAGAAGCCAGGAAAAATTGCCCTTTTCCCCAGGCACGTGGCTTATCTGCTGTGCTGATTAGCTCATAGCTTTTCTACCAGCCATCCTTAGAGTTCTGGCATGTTAATTTTCAAGTTTACCAAGTGGCACTGGAAATAATAATGAATTTCTTCACCCATTACCCTCCTCTGTCTGTTGTAATTCCTCCCACTTCCAGTGTTTGTGTCTTGTCCCACGAACTTGTGACAGAGACGGCAGCAGCCAGCCTGCACAGTAAATAACCCACTCCTCTGGTACTTCATGTCTTCGATTCTCACTCCTAATTATGGTCATTGTAATTTCCCCAGCTGCTGATCTGAGGCCATCAGCTAGAATCGCTATCCAGCACTTTACGACCTGCTAGATCCATCTCTTAATTTGACCCCTGGTGATTGATTTTGTCAGCTCCCATCCCCTTCCCTCCCAGTTCTGTTGTGACTTAGAGTCTATCTGCTTGTCCCAAGCACAAAATAAAACAAAACAAGGCAACCTGTCTGGAAGCAGACGCTGAGGCCCTGGGGCCTTTGCACAGCCCCAGTGAAGCCATAGCCTTTAATATCCTTGATATCCTGTGCATCCTGCCCTGTGCTAACGTAACTATATTCAGAGTAAGGCAGAGCGGCCTGGAGAAACTGAGTGGAAATTCTCCCTCCAAATCAGTAGCGGGAGAAGCCAAGTCCACATAGAAATTGCCACCAGTGATGGGCACACATGGCCTGTTGCTTGTGCTGTTATTGGTAAGACTGATGGTGTTTCTAGCATCATCCAGAGAAATTCTGACCATTAATCTGTAGTCACCAAAGGAAATCATCTTATCCAGAAACAGGACAGTGAGGAACAAATGTGAGGAGTCTTCCATACAGGATTCAGCAAGCTGCGTGTGTGTGTGTGTGTGTGTGTGTGTGTGTGTGTGTGTGTGTGTTCTGCCTGGTAGGATAGATAGCATGCCCTCATTTGTGCATGTGTGTACACATCTGTGCACTTGTATGTGCTCACATGCATGTGCATTGTGTTGCATGTGTGTGGCATCTAGCTGGCAGGTACAGCATGTCCTTGTGTGTGTTTGCACATGTGTGTGCATGTGTATTCCTGTTGTGTGAAATTGTCCTTATGGGACACAGCATATCCTCACTGGCTGGCCTGCCATCAGGACTGGCCCAGGCTCCTGGCAGTGCCCAGATGCTGAGAGGACCTGGATCTGTCTGTCTCTCATCATGCTATAAATTGGGCTGGAGAACAGTCTGCTCTGCAGGACTCCTAAGGGCCACCCTGCACCATGGATGAAAAGGAAGGGGTTGTGGTTTTTAAATCTAGTGTGAAGTGTTGCAGTACTCTCTTCACAGTGTTACCTCTTTTCTCTCCCAGAGTAAGATGGGATGAAGGAGGACATGGCCATGGCAGTGTCATGTGACCCTCCATGTTGGTTGGGAGGCTCTTACTAATGTTTTGCCCTGGCTGGTCTCAAGTTTCAGTCCTCCTGATCTTTGCTTCCCAAGTAGTTGGGATTACAGGTATGAGCCACTGCACCTGGCTCTGAGAGGGCTCAGATTTTGCAGTTGGCATTTAGAAGGCTCAGGAATTGACTTTGCAATCTTACTGGAACCAGGTCTGACATGATTCTAAATGGTAAAGGGTTCTGAACACTTGACTATTTGAGGATCCTTTTTAAAAAAATATATGACATTCTATAGCAGTGGCATGACTTATTGAAGAAGAGTTTCTCATTCCGCTGGGGCTGGGTTCCTCCATTTGTCTCCTGGTTTGGGTTAGGGATTTTGAGGTGGGGAGCCACCTGCTCTGTGCTATATGAGGCTTGGTATATTTTTTGTTACCCTCCTGAAATTCTTGTAAATAAGCCTCAGGTTTCACACAGTGAAGGGAGGCAAGAGTAAAGAGAAGATCACTCAGTGAGAGTGAGAGTGGCAGAGCCAGAACCTGACCCCCAAGGTCACAGAGCTCTGAACCTGACTTCTTTCTATTGGGTCACAGCATCCTTGGTTTGCCACTGCTGAAGCCAAAGCCCAGCTTCATGAAGCCTGTCATGGCAGGCTCCACCCACTTGTCTTCTGCTCTTTTGTCCTTCTGTGTCTGGACACTCTGGGGTTACCTGACAGAATACTGCTCAGCAGAGAAAACATCACTCCCCCCCCATTGCCTCAATAAAGTGGATTTTGAAGAGGATCTTTGCAGGAGTCTAGCTCATTTCATGTCATGGAAATTGTGGCAGACTAAGGTTCTTTCCCAAGTTAACAGACAAGTGTCCCTCCCCCACAGAGTTACAGGAGTGACCTTTAGAATGAACATGTTCTGTTTCTTCCTGATTGCTGACAGCAGCCACGACTGGTCCTTACTAGAAGGGTTCTTCTAGAAATAGCCAGGCAGTGTTGCTGCTGAGGAGGGAAAAATCATTAGGAAATTGATGGATTATCTCTCTATTTGCACCTTCACAAACAGGTTAATTGTTCCAGTGACTGGCTCTGTCTTGATTAGGAAGCATTAATAACAATTAATGATATAACTTCAAAAAAGGTATGGGGAAACTCATAGACTTCTTAGCCAACATAAATTATAGTCATTATCTGTTCTATCCAGAACCATTGTGGCTGCCAAGCTCTTTGATTGAAGTACAAGTGGACTTTTTGGTTTGAATTCTCCAGATAATTGAACAAATCTTGGCTTTATTTTTCAGTAGGAATTTCCCCTTTGGTAGACTAATAGTATTATTTAGTTTGAAATGCCTTAATTCTGCAACTTAATTAAAAATCTTTCATAAGTTAATTGTATTCATATATGCACTTTTTATCTACATGTGCAAAAATATGGTTTGTTGGGGGCAGTGATGAAACTTCTTAATAAAAAAAAATACTGATAATGTGAATCCAAAACAAAAAAAAATGCCAGGTCAGGTAAAGAAATACACAGTTGTGACACTGTTTTTATCTGGCTTGCATTCTGAATGTATTTTCTTTGGAAATGACACTAAAAGGATGTGTAGCATCAGCTATATGATAGACGTAGCAGAGACCAAGGCTAAAAACACCTGGGCCTGGGCTTACCTCCCGCTCCCCTCTTGATTCATGGTCACCATCTCTATGACTGTCACAGCATCCTTATAGGTCAGGACACCATGACTCAGAAGTGGTCAAGACCTCATCCAAGTCTTTAACACCTAGCCGCAAAACAGGGATTTGAACCCAGGTGGGCTGAGCCTCCTCCATCTTTTAGATGCACTGATCTGTGGCGGCTGACTTGGGGAAAGATGTCACCTTCTCAGTGTCACCAGGTGACTCACTGGACATAGTTATCCCTCCTAAAGTCAACCCTAGACATACAAGAATGTTCTTTCAGAGAGGTAAGATTCCTTTGAACCTGTTTTGTGGGTATGGATGGGAAACCATGCTAAGTTTATCTTCATTCTTGCTGAACTGTTAACTGGGAAATGTTGTCCTATATTCTTCCTCAATATCATGCTTGCTGGAGACCATGAGCATTCATATATTTCCAAGGACTTTCTAGCTCACTCTTTTCTGAAATACTGAGGTCCTCTTGTCCCTCGATCTATAAGAAACTCATCAGTGGGGCTCTTTCATTTCTGCTTTGTTTTTATGGCCAGGTCTTCTTTGGAAGTGAATTTCTGAATCCTCTTGGCATTCTTGTGCAATGCAGAACTGTTTCTCCTAACTTTCTTAGAACAAAATGTTTCCTGATGTGTTATTATTTGTAACATATTCTGTAGAGGAAGGGGTGATATTTGGATATGTTTTGGAGAAAGTAGGCCTTGGTCTGGTCTTGAAAGATGGTGAGATGTGTGGTGCTAGATGGCTGCCTGGGTTATCCATGGCAAAAGCCATGATTGTAGTATTATTCTCAGAGTAATGGTAAGAGTGTCCAGTCCAGCTGCTTCCCAGAGAAGGGGCTGCTCTGCTCACAGTGCCCCTTTCCAGGCTCTGGGCATAAAGGAAAGGTCTGTCTGCCAGCTGCCATCCAAAGTCTCAACTGCTGCCTCCAGTGGTGTCACTCACTGACAGAAATAGAATAGCGTGACCACAATAAAGAGTTAAAGAATAAAAACAAAAAAAATAACCTCACAGCATTTAATAGTGCTTACCCCTACCCAGCCTCTAGAAGAGTTGGGTGCCTCTTGAGAAGCACAAATTTGAAAGATAAAAACAAAAAAGGTCTTGATATGTCTGCAAAGCTGTTTTCAGCACTTAGGAAACTAAAAGTACTAATGTCAAATGAAGCTAATTAGTGAGGTGACGTTAATCAGGAATGACTTTCTGAGGAAAATTAAGTCTGTATTAAGATTGGAAGAATATTTTTCTAAATTTATGTAAGATTTAGGTTTTTCAGCTTGGGTTAAAATGTCTTACCTATACCTACATTTGTAGAGGAGGCTGGTTACAAATGATAATAGTAATAATTACATAGACATCTGTCTCACTGAGTTATCTTTATGTTGTTTTGTCATTTATGTAACTAATAACAAAGCAAGGCAGATATAACCGGATTTCTTTTCCTTTTTCTGAATTATTTTAAATGAAAATAGAGAATACTTCTAGGTGAGAGATACCCTAATGTTTCAACCAAAGGTAGTCTTCCTTTTGCAGGACAGAGATTTGGGGGAGAATCCTTGACTTGTGTCCAGACGTGTGGGATTACTGGGAGCCCCTTGATTGAGTTTTCCTGCACTCCGTAGGTCGACAGACTCTCTTGGTTTTGAAAGATGCATCTTCCATCCTAGCTTTATTTTCTTCCACTCTGTCATGAGACATTGTACATGGGCTTTTCTGTAGACTACACAGAGATGAGGTCAAGTTTTTTTTTTTGTTTTTTTTGTTTTGTTTTGTTTTTACTAAATAGATGGCATCCTCATCTTAGGAGCTTTGGAAAAGGCTTGGTGGAAACGCCTGCTGTAATGATTTGCCACAATTACTTTCAGACTGCCTATAAATTCTCCATAAATCTGTTATTCATACTGCCTCACATAAAGCTGAGCACCCATGCAGCTTTAAAACTGCATGAGACTCCGTCTGACATGCTCTGAGCATTCCTGTGTTTGAATTGATAGTTTGAACATCCCAGATCTGCTGAGCGAACAATTGCTGGCCTTCCATAGTTTAAAAGGCCTACACCAACCAGCCTCTTAATATATTTATACAATGACATAAATGGGATATAAATGACTTTCTTATTCACGTGCATTTTGGGCTGTGAAAACAGACTTTCCAGGTTTCCACCAGAAGTCCTCTCTGCCTGTGGTACCATGCCCGCAGTCACATATCTCTGGATGCGTATCCTGGGAGGAATCTTAGCTGTGTATTAGATTCGTACCCGACATGGGTGACTCTGTCTTTATTCCTGCTGTCCCTCTCTCCCTGTCACCAACCTTGGATATATTGTTGGTGTTGACTTTAAACCAAATACAAATGAGATTCCGTTGACATTTTATAAAAAAAAAAAACAACTTAAAGAAAAAACTTGTTTCATAGCAGATTGAGTAGAGAAGCAGTTGGTCTAAATAGATAACCTTGGGTCATATCAGAAAATGTCTTGTTCTAGCAGAGAGCTCTGTTGGTGCGCTGTGGGACTGACTTTATTCATTTAGAGGAAGCTGGGGCAGACAGGAAAAGAAATATTTTCTTCTCTTAAGATATCTTGATTTGTTTGTACCTCTGTTGTGACACCCAAGGGTAATTCTGCTCTAGCAACTTCTAACAAAAAGAAGAGAGATGAGAAAACGGAAGGGAAATTTCTCCACCGTTACAAGTTCTCATTCTTCACTCTTGAAGCATCTCTGAGACCTGGCTCACACTGTGATCGACTTGGCTGTGCTCCTCATCAAGAACAGTGATCCTACCTAATTCCCTGAGATAGATGGAGGAGAGAGAGGCACATACATGAGACAAACTGAAGAAGGTAGAACCTGTCCCTAAGGGGGTGGCACTGATCTGCAACCACATGGTGGAGTCTGAGTCTGTAGTGGGTTACTGGGTTCCATGCAGGATGATAAATACCCAGAGGCTGAGCCCAGAGTTTGCCTGGTACCAACATGGTAGAGGACCCAGACTTCCCAGCCTAACCAAGAGATGAGGAAGGGCACAATCCTCATTATATCGTCTAGAGAGAAATATACGTGGGTCCTGGAGCCAGAAGGGAATATTGTAAGCCAGGTATCAGTGGCTTACACCTGTAATCGTAGCTACTCAGTGGCTGAGAGCTGAGTATCATAGTTCAAAGCAATCTCAGGCAGGAATTTCTATGAGACTCTTACCTTGAATTTACCCTACACACAAACAGATAGACACACACACACACACACACACACACACACACAAACCAGAAGTGGAGAAGATGTGGCTCAGATGGTAGAGTGCCAGCCTTGAATAAATTAAGGGATTAGTGTCCAGGTCCCAAGTTCAATCCCTAGTAGTAGCAAACATATATACAAAAAAGGAATATTCCTAGGAGTATTTTGAAATGAAAATAGTCAGATTCAATTGGCTAACCATTTATCCAGTTGTGTCTTACCATTTATAGTGCTATTTCATGTTGGGTAGGATAGAATTCCTACAAGATTTTCTGACTCAAATGTTTCCTTCCTCAATATTAAAAAAATACAAATAAATTGTTTATCCAAAAAAGAGGACAGATGTCAAGCAATAGTGGCTCATACCTGTAAACCCAGTTATTCAGAAGCTGAGAACAGAGGATTATAGTTCAATACCAGTCTAATCAGAAGAGTTCTCAAGATCCTATCTTAAAAATCATCAGCAAAAACCAAGACTGGAGGTGTGGCTGAAGTAGTAAAATTCTAGCCTAACAAGCATGAGGTCCTGAGTTCAAACCCTAGTACTACCAAAAAGAAACAAAACCAAAGATTAAAATAACAGGGCAGATGAAATGTTCCTTAATATATTTGTATGGACACTTACATTTGAAGTAGCACTATATGAGAAAAGAAAAATACCCTATGATTGATAAAAATATTTCTTCAGTTCTAAGAATTACAGCCTTTCAGCATTTCAGTTTTATGAATCACTAAATATGTAATTGGGGGGTTTTACTTAACTCATTTTTTTTACTTTTTCATATCTGTTGGCCCAGGGGTCATTCTTCTTTCTGGTTAGAATCTGAGCCCCTAAGAATCCTGTGTCTCCCCAAACCTTGGCCCCCTAGACTCTGTTTCTTACATGACTAGGGGTGGAATATGAAATTTCTGTTTTGTCTTCTTCCCATTCAGCAAAGTCTTCAAAAAGCAGCAGCCCTGGGAGCATTCACCAGCAATATGGCTTCCTAAGCAGGTTCTTTAAGAACCAGGCTAAAGAACCAGGCTATGAATTTGCCTTCAGCTCCAATTGCCATAGTTTCTAGACTGTGAGCTGAACAGTGGGGTCTGTGGCAAGGAAAAATAACTTCAATTTCATCTGGTTTTCTTGTATTTTAAAGAAGAGGCATAATTGCAGTGTTCAAGATCTCTTCTGAAGAGACCGTGACCCTCTCCCTCTTATGTGTCTCCTTTTCTCTCTCTCTCTCTTTTCTTTTTCTTCTGTTGCTCAAAACATTTGTTAAGATAATATTCTGTTTTCACCAGGGACTCAGATTGAATCTCTTTGTTCTTGGTTCACCTGCTAAAGAGACTTTCCTAGTTGCACACACTGTGTGTGAATCACGTGCTAGGTGAAGCACATCTGATTTTCAGCTGGCTGTGAGCCTAGTAAATAGTCACAAACATATCCCAGGAGCAGAGGGAGGCTGCTGTCCGGACGCCTGTGCTTCACTTGGGGAAGTTTTAGGAACAGGTGCAGAGGCTATTTGGAAAATATAAAGTTGATTCATTCAACCTTACAGTCTTGCAAATACTCTAAGGTGTTCCAGGCTCCCCAGAACCACATGTTTATAGGGAACAGCATAGAGGTGTGTGGGTACAGGTGCACTTGTCTTTTAAGAGTTGCAACTTTGTGTACCCTCCTCCAGTTGCACAGTAGATATGTGCAGCCTAGTAAAGAGGCAAGGACAGCTGGTCACTGAGAAGTGATCCCAGCTAGGCTGCAATAGTGAGCCCATTGCTGTGGGAAGATGCTAGGCCTCGGTTACTAGGCAACCTGTGGAAAATTTTGCAGAAGCTGAGTTGATGTTGCATACCCAAGAGGGAGAAAGCTTGAGTACTTGGACAACTTCAGCCCACATTGGCTGAGAACAGCTGGCCTGCTTACCTCACCTAGTCCCTGGCCCTCACCGCTCAACTACAAGCTCAGAGCTGTAGTTATTACCTGGAGCCATTCTCTGGGTAAGGTGAGGCTGGATCATGGGCAAGACTCCAGAAATATTAGCTGCAGAGAGCCATATTATATTATAAGAAAGTATAGAAAGCACTACACACCTTATGCAGCATTAGCAAATTATATCAAACTGGATCAAAGGCCTAAACATAAGATATAGAACCAGAAACCTCTTGGAAGAAAACAAAGGGAAAGCTTCATGCCATCGGATTTGGCAATGACTTCTTGAATAGGACTCCAGAGTCACGAGAATCAGAAGAAATCATCAAAATTAAAGACTTCTATGCATCCAAGGACAAACCAACATAGTGAAAAGGCAACTTGTGGAGTGGGAGAAAATATTTGTAGATCATATATCTGGTAAGAGACTGGTATCCAAAATATACAAAGAATCCCTGCAGCCTGACAAAAAACCAACTTGATTTATAAATGAAAAAGAATATGTATGTACATCCCTCCCCCAAAATAGACATATGGCCAATAAGCACTTGTAAAGATGTTCAACATCACTGATCATTAGGAAAATGCAAATTAAAACCAGTGTGAGATGCTGCTTTACACCCAGTGGAGTAGCTGTTCTTACACACAGAAAATAAAACAGAAACAGAAACTAACAAATGTTGACAAAGATGTGGAGAAACTATGCATTGTTATGGGAGATTATATGGTAGCTCCCCCAATACTAGACAGAATTAGCATATAAGCCAGCCATTGTGCTTTTGGAGAGATACCCAAAAGAGCTGAGTGCAAAGAAGAGGACCTTATCATTATACACCATGTGGATAGCAGCATGGTAGATAATATCCACAAGGTAGAAGAAACCCAACTTGTCCCTTGGCAGATGAAGCGATAACCAAGACATGATACTAGAGTATTAGACAGCTTTGTAAAGGAAGTAAATTCTGACAACAGTGCATCATGAATGAGAAAAAATACATCACATTAAGTGAAATAAGCCAGGCACACACACACACAAAAAAAAACCCCAAGTACTATAAAATCCCATTTACACAACAAGATTCCTAGGATAGTCCAATTCAGAGAGAGAGAGAGAGAAAGCAGAATGGGGTTTTCCTGAAGCTGGAGGATGAGAAGCAAGAAGTTGGCATTTCATTTCAATGATGGCAGAAACATTCCAGATGAATGGTGGGATGTGTGGATGGAAATGTGAGTGGGTAAGATGGTAGCTACAAGTATTTAACCTTAGTAAGAAAATAAAAATAATAAAACAGAGTAGTAAAAGTGGACAGACCTTTAACTGAGGGGCCAGCCTGGGTGTGAGAACCATAGTGACCATCCAAGCTCAAAGGATGGATTGGAGGCAAGAAGTATAGCAAGACTTCAGTGACAGTTTTGCAAGGTCAGATGTCTGTCTGAAGGCAGGCCTGCTCTCTGAGATTACAACTGCAATTTTGTACTCAGTGCATGGAGATACCTCCCTCCATTTCCTCACTGGCCCAAGAAATATGGGTTTCATATTCTCTCCCAGATGTCACCTAAGTTCATGACACTGGGTAATTTGAATACAGGCACCTATTGAGGGTTGAATTTTCAAAAGTGGTCTTTTGGCTGCCTACACCTTTTCTTTTATGGCAGGAATGCTTGTGTGCTTTGTGGTACATAGTTTCTACCCATTTTCTTATTTTTCTGCTGTTCATTCTTTCCCCTGGCTAATTGGCCTATTTATCTATGGCTTTCAAATGTATGAATTTATCCATGTCCACAAGTCACTATGTAAGAAAACTACTGGCAGAACCAAATTCCTTAACTTGAAAATGGACTACTACTGATTTTATTTCTAACACCGGAGGAAGTGACCCTGGGCCCTAATGGAGGGGCCCTAATGTCAGGAGGCAGCAGCAGTGGGGTAAGGAAGCTGTTATAGGTGGGGCCCTCAAGTTAGAGGAAGGCAGAGGTGAGCTGATTCAGACAGTGCTGTAATAGTCTGGTGCCTGGGCTGGGTTGGTGTATCATGGGAACTGCTGTGCACTAACTGAGGCAGGGCAGCATTAAGGGAGAGTGTGCCATTGATCTGAAGAGATATCAGCCATATTGCAGTACTCCTCCCCCCACTAATGCTCCCACGACACAGGAAGACAAACTTGTCAGGGATTTTCTCTGTGTTCCAGACACCAATCAAGCTCAGGTAGATCCCAGGGCTGTAGGAACAGGATGGGTGAAAATGCCTGTGCTGGTGGTCTTACCTTTTAGTGGGGAGAGACAGGCACAACACAAGCCACATGCCCAGCCAGAAGAGCTAAGTACCACAGAATAGTGCCATAAAGCAAGGAGGTGGGTGGGCCTGGCCACAGCACCAGCCAGCCTACAGAGAAGAGGTTGGCTAGCCAGGGTAGCTTGTATCTTCACTATTCTTAAGCATAAGGTTTTAAATAATGACTTTTAAATCCTATAATTGTAGCATTCAGAAGATTAGATAGGAGGATCATGAATTAGTTCAAGGCCAGCCTGAGCTACCTAAGAGGACCCTCCCTCCAAAATAATCCAGGCAGGTACTGGTGGTGGCTCAAGCCTGTAATCTTAGCTACTCAGAAATATGTGATCTGAGGATGTCAGTTTGAAGCCCACCTGGGAGGAAAGTTTGTGAGAATCTTCTCTCCAACTAATCAGCAAAAAGCCAGAAGAAGAGTTATGGCTCAAGTGGTAGAACTCCAGCTCTGAGCAAAAAAAGCTAAGGGCTGAGTTCAAACCCCAGTACTGGCACAAAAATAAAATGATGGACATTATAAAAATAGTCAAAAGTTGGCTTTGGCCCTTCCATTCTTGTTTGTTTATTAAAGACAACAGTGTTCTACAGATCTAAGGATCTTTATCATTCCAAATAACAACCTCAATGTTTTGTGTCTCTCCTTTCAACTTTGAAAAGAACTTTTTGCCATGTAGCTCTGGCAGCTGGGGGTGGAAGAGGACCAAGGCGTCCAGGCCTCTGCCAACCCAGCCTGCAGTTCCCCATTGTCCTCGCTAATGGCCTCAGATGGGCATGGGCTCCATGCCCAGTGTGCACGCTTGGCAAAATTATGCTAGGGCACTTCTTAATGGAGATCCAAGTGACCTGGTCTTGTGTGCAGTTAGTCCTCAGTGATTTCAGAACTCGCTTCAGAACTGCCTCAAGCTTGGGAAGCTGCCCCTCATTCTGCACAGCTGCCCATGGCCCCTGGGTCCTAAGGGATGGATGCCTTTTTTCTGCTGTTCAATGGTGGATAACGTGCTTATATGTGTGAGTAAAAAGCAGGTTCTCTTGAATCAGAGAGCTGGATCTTCCTCATGTCCGGTCATGTAGTTCCTGAATCCACACTCCTATTTTTGGTTTATGAATCCATGTTCATCCAGAAATAAATAAAGGCACCAACTGCAGGGCTGCCTCTTATCACCTTCATTTTTCTCTGCCCAGTAAAAAGCCGATGAAAATATATTCTTCTCTCTGCTCCATTCATTTCCACATGTACAAGTTCTCAAATATGTTATAAATGAGAAGAAAAGAAATGGCCGGATTATTTGTCAACCTGTCATATTTTTAAAAAATTTATCGTCTCTTGTCGATAGAAAAGTCCAGAAGTGTATTGAGATAAAAATAGAAGTACATGTAAAGATAAAATTGTAAATGGGATATACTGCTGTATTTCCTCCCATTTTTCTTTCCCCCCTACTGCAAATGGCACACAAGAAGGATCGAGCCAGCCTGCATACACTCTAGGGAGCCAGGGCTTTGGGAACTGGGTTTGTCCCCAAGGGTACCCTCATCATCCCAGCATGCCTCACTGTTGTATCCGAGTACCTTGGAGATTCATGATTGAGTTCTGGCTGATGAATTATAAAGGAAACAACTTTTCAAACAATAGGAAAGTTTCTTTTGGTGACTCCACTCACCATACATCATTAACCCCAAAATTTACAAGGCAGCCTCACTGTTCAGGAACTGGGCAGATATACATTAAGAAGTAAATTTGGAGAAAGCCAAGGTGAGACATGATTTTTCCTATCAGGAGAAAAATCACGCTGTTTACTTCAGACTTCACAATAAAGCACATCTTCAAATTGCCCAAGAATTTCAGTTTGCCTTGAGAAGTTCACCTCCAGGAGCACTGAGGAAGGATGTCTGTTGCCTGCACAGCTTTCCCTTGTGAACATTAAAAAAAATAACTTTTCGGTTCTTGGATATATATATAGGTTATATATCATATATTATATATCATCCATACACACATATATGACTCTAAGAACCCAAAATATATCTCTTAAGAACCTGACTCATCTCCAACTAACCAGCAAAAAGCTGCAAGTAGAGTTATGGCTCAAGTGGTAGAGTACCAACCTTGAGCAAAAACGCTAAGGGACAGTGCCCAGGTCCTATACTCAAACCCTAGTACCAGAACCACAGGACGTGTGTGTGTGTGTGTGCGTGTGTGTGCATGTGCACGTGTGCGCACGCAAGTGCCCTAGACACTTCAGGGTTATTGAAGCTCTGAAGACTTGACTCTGTGGTGGCACTGCCATACGTCTGTTGGTTTGAGACGTCTTCACAGATAGAACAGCAACCAGATACTTAGTTTAAGGAACTGCTTAAGAGGAGAAAGGGAAGGGGTAAAGGGAAAAGAAAGATAGAGGGTCAGTAATTCTGAGATACATTGCAACTATATATGAAAAAGGCATAAAGAACATCAATGAGTGCTGTAGGTTAATAAGGTGAGGGGAAGACACAGGCTCAGTTGGGGAAGTGGGTACTAGTGGGGTTTGGGCTGACATGAGTAAAAGATAGATATTGTCAAAATAGATAGTCAGCATGTATGAGACTAGAGCAATGAAACCTCTTGTGTGAAGAAGCAGAGAAACAGGGAGAAGGGTTAGGGAGGGGGGAAAAGAGTAATAAAACTAAGGAGTACAATAACAAAAAAATGCCTGTGCAACAATTCCCCTGCATTTTCTTCAAGGACAATGTCTTAGAGCCATTTTGACCCATTCCCCAAAGGAGGGCCGGGCCCTGTGCAATGAGGTGAGGAGGGAAGGGGGCATGAAGCCCTGGCCCAGTCTGGCCCATCCTTGCCCTTCGCACTTCCAGAGGACAAATTGAGAAGTGTTTGTGAACACTGTACGAAGTAGCAAGTCCAGTTCCTAATGTACCCTTGAGCACTGTGATCCTGACAAGCCGTTCATGGAGAGGCCAGGCTTTCACTTACATCCATCCAGCGGTATATCTCTTAGTGTTCATCTCACAAGGTAAACAAAGAGATTCATCTCTGGAGCAGGACTGGCCTTGGTTTTATATATGGGAGTCCCTGTCCATTTGGAAAAGATATGCCAGCCTCTTTCTCATGCTTCCTACTTGCATCACTCTAGTGTCCCCACTACCTTTGGCAGTGAGTGCTCCCTGGGGGCTCATCCTCCCCGGGACTGCAGTGGTCACCCTGACCCCTAGTGCCACTCACCATTCGTGTGCTGATAGCCAACCAGCATCCCAGTATCCCACATGCCTGTGGCTGCTGCAGACTTTCCCCATCCTCCACCCTGATGCACCCACCCCTCCACCCCTACCCCTCAATTCTGCATCCCCTCACTTCTACCTCTCCATCCCTCACCTCTTCACCTCAGTGGGTTCACCCTTCATCAGACCACTTGTGTCAGGAGCCCAGAAGGAAGCTGTCTCCTTGTCTCTTCCCTTCAAAGAGACTTCTTCTCTGGATTTGTTTTTAGGCATATTTTCTCTTTAGTTTTTACAAATATCAGAACAACTATTTTTGGAGCAGGAAGATTTTGAGGTTTCAGGTGGTCCCATAGCCTTCCTTACCTGGAAGCTTTGCAGTGACACCCTGCTTTTACAAAACTGGAACCTCTGGAGATTTAAATGCTCAGCGGTGAAAGCCTGCAAGTTGATTCTGGCCTTAGAGGTCATGGTGGCCATCATAAGCAGCTTGCTTTGTGGCATACTTCTCCACTCCTGTGTGGGAAGAGTGTATCGGCTCACGCTGCACGTTATGAGAACATTATGTCAGGTTTGTGTCTGGCAGACCCAGCACAATGGGGTTGAGGGTGAGGTTTCACCTCCTTGTCACCAGGCTGGCTTAGGGAGCACCAGGCCTTGTGAGATGGCTCTGACCCAAACCCTCAGGCAGCAGGCTACCCAGGTTGCAGCATCCTGAGTAGCTAGGATGACAGGCGTTGAGCTATCAGCACCCAGCTTCTTTTGTATTCTTTTCAGGAAATCTCAGCTATTCTGGCCTTTGGTTGGGTCACTACCAAACTCACTGTATATGGGAAGGATTACCTCTGTTAGGGCCAGTATTTCTCTCTGCCTCTAGGATTTTTTAAGAAGAGGAAGGGGCGTTGTCTCTACCTGCCACTGTCCCTGTATCTCAGGGTCTTCAAGAGGGGCAGAGAGGAGATGTCTCCAAAGGGCTATTGGTCTCTCCCCATCTTCCAACTCCTCCCCTTCTCCTCTCCCTCAGCACTGATCAACAAGCATCTTCCAGACAGGCTCATGTGTGGGACATGCAGAGAAGTAACTTGCCTTCAGCAAGTTCCCATGCCCTGCAGGGAACTTGCCCTGGATCCCTGGGGGAAGAGGGACAGAGTATGATGTGGTGGGACCATGGATGGGGATTGGGTGAGGACATCTTGATTGGTACAGAGTGACAAGAAAGGTCAAGGCTAAGCCTGTCACCAAGTCACCACTGCATGGCCTGAGGATACATTCTCAAGAATTTTAGGAACTTGGGGAGGGTGCAGCATCAGGGGACAAAGTGGGGCCTGGGCCGGATCAGATGAGCTATAACTTGGAGAGGGTTAGTGCCCTAGGGAGGCTTATCACTGGCTTCAGACCTCAGGTGCCATCAGAGGTGAGCAAGGGTGGCACTTGATCTGGAAAAGACCTGGAAGAGGCACCGTGCTGCCTGCATGCCTGTAGCCTCTGCTTCTTCCCTCTCCTCCCCAGTCTCTCTATCACAGAAATGGCAGCTTCCCTCTTCCAGCTCCAGTTCCACTGTCCCTAAGCCAGGGAGGGTCCTAGAGATCCTGTGTCATCACAGTCCCCTGCCAGCAATCCTCTGCCACCACCCTCACTGGGTTCTTTTCCAGTCACCAGAATTTGGCGTCACATCAGTTCTTTGCCTGGTCCCTTGCCTGGCTCACCCTGGTCCCCTGGAATATAGCTCCATGCCCTCAGATTTCCACTTGAGCTGACCCTCCCACCCTATATCCCCAGTCCTCCTACTTTCTGCTCTGAGGTCTCAGCAGCCCCTGGCTGAGCCTCCACACACCAGGCATGACCTGCAGGAGGTATCTGCATGCATTGTATTTGCTGTCTTCTCTGTGGGGCCTGCTCCGTGTCCAGATGGCCTTGTAGTTGCTTTGCTTTTCTCCCTTCCTTCAAATTCTGGGTCCACTACCGTGGCTCCCTGCATTCACAGCTCTGAGCTTCAGTAAGCTGAGCCTGCTGGCTCCATGTACTACTCTCCCACCTCCAGCACTGTGTCTGACTCTCTTCCATTTAGAATACTTAAGTCTCCAGTAATTCCACAGTTTAGCAGGTCAGTTTACTTTGGAACTTTTTTTTCCTACATGAAAGACTTGCTATTCTTTAAGCATCCTTTTTAATTAAGCGCAATCTGGACTGCCTCTTCCTGTTCAGCCTCTTTGGGGAGTCAGGAGGTTCATGGGAGGAGGGAGTGGATGGTGATTAGGTCCATCTTCCCCCTGCAACCCCCCCCCACTGTGAGCTCTTCACTCCTCCAGTACAAAGAGACTTCATCTCAAGTTTGCCTCTCTGCCTGCCTCTAAAGCTGTCTCGTCCACCTGCACTGGCTTCCAGAGTCCTCCTAATTCAATATCTTCACTCAGCCACCAGGGACTATCTTGGGAAGGGTCGGCAAAGACAACTGCTGAGAAGCCTCAATTAAGGAGATGCTTGGGGGAAGAAATGTCCTAATTAAGTTCCTTTTGGATAACAGCACAGCTGAAGTTTTTATTAGGCAGAGACAGCATTATGTAAAAGAAATAATAGATGAAGATATTTTAGGGGGTAGGTTTGGTAGCTCACACCTGTAATCCCAACTACTCAGAAGGCAGAAATTGGGAGGATCTTAGTTCAAAGCCAGCCTGAGCAAAAAGTTAATGACTACAAGCAAGTCAGGTTGTGGCAGTGCATACCCATGATCCCAGCTATATGGGAGAAACTGATCAGAAGGATCATGACTCAAGGTCAGCCCTGGGCAAAAAGGTAAGAACCTATCTGAAAAATAACTAAAGCAAAAATGTAGTGGGAGTGTGTCTCAAGTGGTAGAACATTTATTTAGCAAGTAAACACAAGGCCCTGAGTTCAAATTCTAGTACTTCCAAGGGGAGGGATGATGTTTGTTGATTTAGAGCAATGATTGTTAATGGAGGATGTTGGAAAGGGGGATTGGGACTAATGCCAGGTTACTAAGACAGAATATTTATAACAAATTAATGAATCAGTGACTTGAGTATCTGATACAGCTCAGATACTATGGGACTATCAAAAATAGGGGCTGTTGCCGGGTTGTTGGTGGTTCATGCCTGTAATCCTAGCTATCCAAGAGGCTAAGGTCTGAGGATCAAAGTTCAAAGTCAGATCAGGTAGGAAAGTCTGTGAGACTTTATGTCTAGTTAGCCAGCAAAAGGCTGGAAGTGGAGGTGTGGCTTGAGTGGTAAAGTACCAGCTTTGAGCAGAAAAAAAACAAGTGAGAGCATGAGGCCCTCCCTGAGTTCAGTTCAAGCTCCAGTGCCAGCAAAAAAATTAAAAAAACATTTAAACACAGGAACTCAGGCTAGTTATGGACTGGGTCAGAGGCTGACATTGCTCAGCCTGATTGGAGCAAGTCACTCAACTTCGCGCTGTGGGAGAAGGCCCGGACAGTACATACATGTGTGCTTAAACTGTGATAACAATAAAAGTCTGATCTCATGTGAATCAAACTAAAAACCATTTCATCTTTCTAGCTATGTGGCTGACACCAAGGTTGGAGTGGTACCTCTGCTACACCTGTCCCTGAGGGGCCGAGGACACAGCCCAGGACTTACCTGTCTAGTCAGTGTGCAGGTTCCTGGGCAGGTCCTAGTGGCCCCAGCCTATCCTGCCCAGGTGATGCCGAGCTCTGAGCGTGGGCTTCCCCTGTGCCACAGTGGCTTGCGGTGATGAATGCCAAGCAAGCGCCTTGCTCAGTGACCTTTCAGCTCTCACTGCTGCTCTTCTTCACTTCTCTTAACTATTTGCAAATATTAGCTGCATGGGTCATTTCTCCTCATGACATCTTTCACAGCTGATGGGCAGGTTGGTCCTGAGACTGGCACTCCATTCACCCCCTGCCAATCCAGCGTTCCCTCAGAACCAGATATCCAGCCCACAATCCCAGAGCTTGCATGGGGGACTCCCACAGGGATTCAGAAGCCCAGGGTATAGAGAACATCACAGTTGCCTGCAGTGCCTCTCGGATGTGTGAGATCAGTACCCCATCATGGAATCACTGTGTGGGTTGAACAAAATTAATTTGAGTCATTATCCAGGGAACCAATGGCTCATGCCTATAATCCTAGCTATTCAGGAGTCTGAGATCTGAGGATTGTGGTTCAAAACCAGCCTAGGGCAGGAAGGTCTGTGAAACTCTTCAATTAACAATCAATCAAACAATGCTGGAAGTGGAACTGTGGCTTAAGTGGTAGAATGCCAGCCTTGAGCAAAAAAGCAAAGGAACAGCACCTAGGCCCTGAGTTCAAGCTCCAGTACCAGCATATACACACACAAATTTAATTTGCTGGCTGTGCCTGCAACTTTTTAAAGATTTACATACTGGGCATTGGTGCATGTAATCCTAGCTATTCAGGAGGCTGAGACCTGAGGATTACAGTTCCAAGCCAGCCTGGGCAGGAAAGTGCCAGACTCCAATCTTCAGTTAACCATGAGAAACCCAGAAGTGGCACTGTAGCTTAAGCAGTAGAGTGTCAGCCTTGAGTAAAAAAGCTCATGGATAGTGCTCAGGCCTGTTTTCAAGCCCAACACTGGCATGAAAACAATCTGCATACTATGTAGGCAGCTAAGGAGCTAGGAGAAGTCACTGTTGGTAAGTCTTCCTCCCTCTGTCCCACCCTTCTCTCTTGACATCTGTGACCCACCCCTGCCCATGGAAGGCTAGAACCTTCCATAGACCAGAGTTCTGAGCTGCTCCCACTGGCAGATGGGCTTCTGCAACATAAGGAACTAGAGAGGGCATTTTGCATTTACAGTCATTGAGATTTGTTTTTATTTCCAGTCTCTTACATCTCCACCCTTTATTGAAATCCCCACTCCATAAATATGGCTCCATCTTCATTTTCCCTAAATAAACAGTAGTAAAGTGTGCTGTGGGTAGTTTAATTTTGATGCTAAATGTATTTTAGAGAAAAGAGGCAAAAATGCATCCTATTTTTTTCCTTCCTCGTCTCCAGAAGTATGAGCTAAATTATTTATAGTTTGATACTCACAAAAGAGAGATGGATTCCGGGTATTTATTTTACAGAAAAGAAAAAGGGGATTGCCAGGGCAGGGAGAGAGAGAGAGAGAAACACTGTTGGCTGAATGTGTTCGTCCCAAATAGCTCACTACTGGCTCTTTTCAGTTGTGCCTAACAAAGTGCCTGACCTGCACAGTTGACTGAGTCTGAAGCAGTGGGTATGCCAGGGTGACTCAATAAGAAAATTCTTAGCTCAATGAAAAATATAATCATATAAAGCCAGTAACCTTTTAGAAAACACTGAGTAGTCAAAAGCCCATAGCTGCACAGTTCACCGGCATCCTGAGGTCCCCAGGCACTGGGCATCCTGGGCTCTGGCATTGAGTCCAGCAGACAAAACTGGCTGTGCCCGGCTCCCCATTCCTGTAGTTGGCAGAAGCCACAGGTGATACCACGGATCCTCGAGGAGTTCTGATAGGTAGGGTGACTCTGGGTTTCCTACCCATGTGGCTTGGTAAGAGTGTTATCTATCACCTTCTCATTCTCCCCTCTTCCATGACAAAGAGTTCCATGCACCATTTCATGTTCTCTGCCACAGGAGATATTGCTGCACCAGAAGCCATGGCTCCAGTCATTGTGGTTGCCCCGGGAAACAGGAGTGTGGTGGCAGGGTCCAGTGAGACCACCTTGGAGTGCATTGCCAATGCCAGGTATGGATGCACTGTAACATGGAAACACAGGTTGTCCATCCTCACAGGGAAGCCTGACACCCAGCATGGGTAATGGTGGAGGCCCCCTCTGCCCGGCCAGGTGGGGAGGGGGAAGGGGAAGCGCAAAGGAAAGTTCATTCCTCTTCCTCCTGTAGTCCTGGACATTTTCTGCCTGGTTTGTGATCACTCCAGGATCGAGTGGAGATGGTCACGCCTCCCATGTAGCTGTAGTGTCCCCTAGTAGTATTTATTTTAAACATTCTTTTCCTGAGCAAATGGAATCATTAGCACTTACGGTCCATTGGTACCACAATTAGCTATCCTTGCTCAATAGCCCTTGAGCAGAATGTATGGCCGAGTTGCATGGTGCGGGAGTAGCGCTGTATCTGGATTGATTTTTAAATGTCCATTGTTCAGCTTGCCATGGTTCCTGGTAGAATTAGCTTTGTCAAGTCTGTGCTGAATGCCTGGAAATTATTATTATTATTGCCACATACATGATTCACAATCGTTGTCACCGATGTCCTTGCGCTCGCAGGCCTGTGGAAGAAGTAAGCGTGCACTGGAAGAGAAATGGTGTGCGACTTACCAGCGGGCTACACAGCTTCGGCAGGCGCCTCACCATCAGCAACCCCACATCCGCTGACACTGGGCTGTATGTTTGTGAGGCCTCACTTCGGGGCAGCGCCTTCGAACCAGCCAGGGCGAAAGCCTTC
The DNA here is from genome assembly GCF_000151885.1 of Dipodomys ordii. Taxonomy (NCBI): domain Eukaryota; kingdom Metazoa; phylum Chordata; class Mammalia; order Rodentia; family Heteromyidae; genus Dipodomys; species Dipodomys ordii. The sequence goes on from NW_012267284.1 coordinate 3,978,291, forward strand.
CTCTCTATCATAGGTAAGGCTCAGATAGTGCCACGTCCTCACACTAGCAGCAGACAAAATAGCTGCCCTGTACTTCTCTGAATTTATTTTGGTTTTGCTTTATTTTTGTATTGCTGAGTCTGGAAGGCAGGTGTTCTTCAGCCACTGGCTTACTTTATGTATTTGTTTGTTTGTTTCTGCCCTAACTAGGGATTGAACTCAGGGCCTAGACTCTGCGCTGAACTTTTTCACTCAAGGCTAGCACTGTACCTCTTGAGCCACAGCTCCTCTTCTGGCTTTTTGGTGGTTAATTGGAGATGAGAACCTCAGAGAGTTGAGCCACAGCTCCTCTTCTGGCTTTTTGGTGGTCAATTGGAGATGAGAACCTCAGAGTTGACTGCCTCTGCTGGCTTCAAACTTTGATCCTTAGATCTCAGCCTCCTGAGTAGCTAGGATGACAGATGTGCACCACTGATGCCCGGCCCCTGACTTTATTTTTAACCCAGAAAATGGAGGTGAGGTTGAGTTTGTCTTCCACAATCACACTGTTCTTTGTTAAGAATACAAATCCAGTGACTCCAAAGTGTCAGCTTGCAGAAAGTGTCCTTCATATCCTTTCTGATCATAAAACTTGGAGTGGGCTGGTAACACCCTCACTGTGGAAGCCACCTACTGGCTCACTTCCTTCTTCCTCCTTACTTCCACTGCCTGTGGTGACCTTGGAGGAAGCAAAAATGATGGGATGTTACCTTTGGGTCCATTGAAAGATGAGATCAGAGGCACTTTCTAAAAATGGGCTACATTATTAATCCAGAACCATGGAAGGCCAAAGGGTAACATTGAACCCATTGGAGCCACTCCACTCTAATGCTGGAGGATAAAAGGAGAAGCGCACCTTACCCAGGGGCCGGGAAATGTAAAAAACCCATTTTTAGATCATGAATCAGCCACATTAAGTTGGTGGACAAGTCCCTTTTTTTTTTAATTGTGAAAATACTGTACAGAGGGATTACAATTACATGGGCAAGATAATGAGTACATTTCTTATCAAAGTCCCTTTTTTTATTTCTTTTCATTTTTTCCTGCTTCAGGCCCAGTTGATTGTGTGTGTGTGTGTGTGTTTTACTCTCCTGGTGACCTGTGCTTCTCAGCAATAGCCACTGCTAAATGAGGGCCTTAGAGGACAGCTCCAGGAAGGACAAGCTACTCTGGAGAGAAGAAGATGCAAATAGGAGGAAGCCATGATACATCGTACAAGTTTGCCACTTATCAAAAAAAAAAAAAAAAAGAGCTTGTAGGTTCTAGGAAAGTTAGCAAGAGTGCCAAAGGCTGCTCGTTTCCTTGAACGGTTTCACCTCCTTTAACCAGGAGCCCCCAGTGTGGAACTCTGCTAAATACTTGGCATTGCACACCTCTGGGCCCTCTGAAAGAGGCATGAGGGTAGCATAAGAACTAGAACAGCAGCTCAGGGTGGCAAATCATAGCTAATCTTACCATGTGGTTATGAGCTCTCCTCCCACCGCCTTCCTGTGGCAGCGTGTTCACTAAGAATGTAAATATTCCATGCCAGTCTCTGCAGAGACTTCCAGCAAGGTTGATCTACAACTATACAAGCAAAGCGCATTATAGATTGAACCCAAATTAAAAATTGAGATGCGTAAATCTCTGGTAGACAGGCCTATGTTGTGTTAAAATATTTCCAGGTAATTTAAACAAGAGAGGAAATTTATCCCCCTGTAACTAGAATGTTGTTTCCATCATAATTCCATTTTAAAGTATTTAAATTTATCATGTAAACTTTGCTCCTGTATGTATGTCAGAAATCAAAAGCAAATTGGTTTGTCGTTCTGCAGGTCCCACCTCTCTGCTCTGATAGAAAGGTACCTAAATGTACTTTACTTCTTCATAATGTTGATTTAAGTCCCCTTTGTGAAGCCTGTAGTGGTGCATGCCCGTCTCATCTACTTTGGAGGCAAGGATAGAAGGACTGTGGTCTGAGGCCAGCCCTGGACATGCATTCTGAAAAATAAAACAGAAAGTTCTGGCGTCCTGGCTCAAGTGATAGAATGCTTGCCTAGCAAATGCAACACCTTGATTCCGTTCTCAGTAACACACACACACACACACACACACACATTTTTGTTGGGAAGAATTTGCTGTGTGGTGGGACTTCATGGTTGGATCATGCTGGAAAAGGCCTGGAGAGAACCTGCCTGTGATACAGAGGACTGCACGCACAGGGGTCCTGTAGACCCATAGTCTGTCTCACTGGGCTGTCATGGGCAGAAATAGAAAAAGTGCTATGATAGGAGAATGCAGATGAAAGAAAGCAGAAACAAATTGGCTCCCAATTACTTTTTATCTCACACTGATGAGACAAGACAGACCAGCGGCGGCTGTTTACTCCACCTGTCATCTTCCCCACTGGATTGCTCAATTTCTGAGGTTGCAATAGGAGCCTCAAGCTCTGGTCTGAGCAGAGTGCTGCCCACTGACACCCTGCACAGTCAGCAGGCTCCATGTATGGCCTCATGGCTCCTGACCCGCACCTCCTGGCAGCTCAGTTGTGCTGCTGGGTTCTGGATAGACCTTCTCTCCTGCCCTGCCCTGCCCTGCTGCCTCTAGGAAGATAGCACCCAATCTCACTCACCAAGGCCAGTGCAGCCCGGCCCTGCCCTCTGTAACTTCTCCCTGTGCCAGCGCCCTCCCACCACAGGAGCTATCTCTTCCACTATGGCAAGCAGAAGTGCCAGAGATGGACACAGGGAGCAACACCCTCTCCCCATCAGCTCTGATGCTCTGCCACCTCTGACAGTGGGGATCTGCTCTGGGCTTATGTGCCAAGCTGAAGAGGTGCCAGTTGCCCACAGCCTTGGTATCAGCTGGCCTCTGTAGGTGCTTCCTTCACCGCCCACCTGCCCTGCTGCCTTTGGGCCTGTGTGGGGCCTGCTTTGGGGAGGCCAGCCTAGACTTGAGCATCTGGCTATGCAGTCTCTATTGGCTGTGTGGAATGGCATTAAGGACACTCGGAGGGGTGCATGGCATGAAGTATAAGTGTGGCTTTCTGCCAACTTCTTTCTGTACCATTCACCAGCTTGAACATACATCATGGCCTCTGTCAGCCTTAGTTTCCACTTCCCCAGCACGGGGAGGGTCTAAAGAAGGCTTCACACCTCTTGAACAGTGGAGACTTGATGAAGTATGGCTGCATCATGACACACATCACATGGCACTGGCTGGTTACCGTTCATCAGTTCACATGACCCTGAAATCAGGGCATGCCTCTTGTCCCATGGGAGCTCTGATTCTTCCTTGGGGATGAATGCAATAAGGATGCCCCCTACCTCCTCGGCATCTTAAATCGGGGATGTGGTCTGTGTATCTTCCTCCAGACACACAGATTCAGCCTGCTCTAATGGTTGTACCAAAGCAGCACTAAGGCTACCCTTGCCCACACCCCAAAGGTGCACATCCTGGCACACAAGCCCTTCCACTCCAAAACACTTGAGGCTGAGAACAACTTATGGAGAATTAGCACTAGGCATCACAAAGCTGTTCTAATTTCATTTCTTTCTTTTTGTTTTTTCTTTTTTTTTTAATGCTGGCACTAAGGCTGACAAGCAATTTTGTGGTTTATTCTAAAGTCTTCTAGAGCTGAAACTGAGCAGCTAGTAAATGTTCATATCCCAACATATAGCTCCTTCCCCTTCTGTCCTCTTCCTCTCCCCCTTCCTCTCTTTCATCTTCCCTTTTCTTCTCCCTCTTGCCTTCCTGTTTCCAGGGAGAAAGAGCTTTCCACTTTCTCCTGTGATTATAATGGATCCACCTAGCCAATCCACATCCCTCAGTCTCTGTGTTTTAAGATTGATGGCCTTAAGTCACACACAAGCATACTCACAGGCTCCAGGCTTCATGGGTGGACAACCTTTAGAACAGTTCTATCTACCACAGTTGACAAAGGCAACTATATGTGGTCAGTAGCTACTGCCAAGGGCAGAACCTGAGACCTGCTGCTCCCAGAGAGGGGTGTTGGGAGGAGGGGGAGACCTCAAGGAGTATGCTGCTCCACATGAGCCCTGAAGCTCAGACAGAAGCTACCACTCAGCTCATGAACAGGAAAGCATGACCAATCAGTGTTGTGCATGGCCCATGTCCACTAAGGCTGCCCTGTGGGGCCAGAATCCACTCTGTCACCCTGACCTGCTGACAAGTAGGGGTTCTGGAGGCCCTGGTTTGGGGCCACCTGGGAAGGACACCACCTCTGGCTCTGAGATTGAGGAGCCAGTGGCTTATACCTCCCCTGGAGAACAATTGGCCTACAATGGCGTTATCTTAACTCTGACTTAACAGAGGACACAAGAACCTTTTTTCATGCATCATACTATTTCAAAAGAGAAGTATCCATCTCAGTCTCCAGCTGTGGTGCAGCTGTGGTCAGTTTTTAGAAGACCAGTGTAGGCCTGCATTGGCTGCACACCCATCCTAGAACTGTGGCCCATAAGACACACACTCACCCTCTTTTGCTCATTGAAGAGTAAGTGCTTAAAGCGGTCGGGCCCAGCACAGCTACCCTGTGGATCTCCCCCACAGTGTGGGGGACAGTCATCATGATTGGTCGGCTGGGTATCTATCCCTACTTTTTTGTCCTAGCAAACTGTGGGAGAACAAGCAGACAGGAATGGGGAGGAAAACCTGCCTGCTTGGTTAGTGTGAAGGTCCGGCAGCAAGCAGTCATGACCTGTGTGCAGGGGGAGTATAAAGCTCAGTCTACAGGCTTGGCCACCTGGCAAGCTTTCAGGGTCAGGGAAAGGCATGCGTCTGAACCATTGCTCTGCCAGGTGCTATAGAGAGCAGGGAGGGGGGAGCAGCACCTGGACCTGGCTGGGGCAAGGTGATAGTACTTGGGGAGGAGCTCCTAGTGCCTGTCCCAACCCCACGGCCACTCTGTGGATGCCTTGTATCTACTGTGACCCTCTCATGTGATACCATTTGCAACCCCTGTGGGAGGTGCTGTGACTCTGAAGGTTCCAACCTCTCAAAAGTGCACATTTACGATGACTCTTGAGGGAATCATACTAGGTGAAAAGAATCCAGCTTTAAAGGGGGTATGCTATATGACCACTTATTTAACCCTTCCAGGAATGAAAAACTTATAGAAGTAAAAGAACAGATCAGGGGTTGCCGGGGGCTGGGGGGGAGTTCGGAGGCAGGGATAGACAATGACCTCGTGGCCATGAGCCCATTCCGTGTCTCCATATGGTGTGGATCCAAGAGCCCACATGCGTGAAAAACAGTGCACAGATACACATGCACATACACAAGCAGAAGCCAATCTGGGACCCATGTATAAAATAGAGTGACCTCATCCATGTCAGAGTCCAGATATTGCACTGTAATTCTTCAGAATATTGCCAAGGGGGGAAACTGAGGAATAGCGCATGGGAGCTTTCTATATTATTTCTAACCTCTGTATTGGACTTTACTGTTATCTGAAAACACACCCTAGGAGTAAGGAAATGGAAACTGGCAGTAATCATAAGTAGGTGTTGATGCTGATCTTGACCCATGTTCCCCTTTCCCTCCCTTCTCTTTCATTAGATCATGACAGTTGACATTGGCTTCCACATCCATGAATCTGGGCTGTGACCTTAGCACCAGGGCCTTGGCCAGAGGGGGGCCAGGAAGCCAAGGGATAGTTAGGATGTAAATAATGCCGCTATCATTGTGATTGATGAGACATGACTGAACAGGGAATATTTGTGTATGCATTTCTCTGGGCCTAGTCTATGCATATAACAAGCAGAGGATTCTGTTCTGATCTAGCAAATTCTCAGCCATCTCCACAGCCAGTGGGAGGGGGAAGTAATTCAGGCAGATTGTTTCTGCTCGAGTGGTCCAGGTAATTGCAGAATTGATACCCAACTTTGCCTCCATTCAGAACCCTTCAGCTTTTTCTCCTTAATCATTTCTTTGAAGTGCTACATTTTCATTCCTCTTTCCTCCTTTTCGGGCCCACCCTGTTTTAAAGATACAGTCAATATAGGAAGCATGCCAGAGCTGTATTATCCACATTCAACACCATTTCAATAAAAATAAGGCACTCTGGAAGACAATCCTCAGAAATTAATTACCACACAGAAAGTGAATAGAAGGGCCTTTTGTTATCATGATAATGAAATCACTACTACCTTAATACTCTTGAACCCAGCCATGCCTCTGCTGAATTTCTGCTGAATAAACTGAAAGATTACAATTCACTCTCAGAGGAAATTCATTGTTTAATACAACCAGGATTTCTGTTGCACAAGCCAGGGGAGAGTTCAGACAACCAAATGTCAGGGAGTTGCCTTTGCTTCCAAAGATGGATGGAGCTTCCCCCCACACCTCTTTACTATTATTTTACACTCCACTGAAGTATTAAATCTATTTCAGATACACATTGCTAAGACTTTAAAAACTATACTAATAAGCTACATTGTTTAGAGATACAGGCCAGGAGTCTGGATAGGGTACTGTATTTGACAAGCTTTGGGAGTCAGTGTTTAGATACTAAAGCAAACTAGCCTATAAAACACTGTGCTGTAAATATAAACCTTTATGAACCTCTTGGGATGGTCCTTCTAAAATGTGAATTAAGATATTCCATGATTCAAGCCCATAAACTGAAAAGTAGCCCTCGCCATGAGTAGTAATTTGCTTTCTGCAAACCTTAGAATATAAACTGCCTTTCCTGCTGCTCATGAATTCCAAGTGTGTATGTGTGTGTGTGTGAGAGAGAGAGACAGAGAGACAGAGAGAGACAGAGAGAGAGAAGAGAGAGAGGGAGGATGGGAGAAAGGATAATTAATGATAAAGTTTGGAGAACAGTTTTGAATGGAGCTCCAATTATGTCAGGCTGTCAGATCCTTCTTTTACTTAAGGTCCATCTTTTGTTTCTTTTCCTTGTTTAAAGAGCCACCATATTTCACTGCTGAGCCTGAGAGTCGGGTTTTAGTGGAAGTGGAAGAAACTGTGGACATTGCATGTCAAGCCATGGGTGAGTATGGGAGCAGTGAGGTGGAGGAGTGGCAGTGACCATGTCCAAGGCAGGACATGTCCTTCCAGGGGCAGGAGGACTGAGGAACCCAGGCCTATGACCTTGGGAATCGTGCTGGATCCTTCTGAGCTCTTGTGTCATGTTTATAAATCAGTAATGCTCACATTTACCCCAGGGGAGGAGAAGGAGCAAAAGGATGACTCCACGTCCTGAGTCCCAAACAGAGCCAACAGGACATACCTTGGTGGCTCCTTGCACACATTCCAGCTCTACAAAGCAAGGAACACACAGAAAACTTATTGCCAACCAATCCATGAGGACTGGAAGCCATGTCCATACTGGAGAGAGATTGTTCTAAAGTTATAGAATAGGAACTTTTCCTACTTGTCTGCCTTTTAACTTCAGGCCAGATTTCCTCTGTTAATCAGGTCAGTTCTAAGACTCCTGGTACCTCATTTGTGCCCAGTGCCCTCATCTCTGGCTTTCTATCAGGCAACATAGGGAGTTTACACAACACACACACACACACACACACACACGCATGCATGCACATGCGTGCTCACACACACTCCCCATGGAGATCATGCTGCAAGGCAATTCATTAACAAAGCCTGCATAAGTAGAAAGCTTCCTCCTATTTGGGCCTAGCATCTTAAAGGTAGATTTGTTGTTGCTGTTGTTGGTTTGTGCTGGTCCTCGAGCTTGAACTCAGGGCCTAGGTGCTGTCCCTTAGCTTTTTTGCTCAAGGCTGGTACTCTTCTCCTAGTCATAGCTCTACTTCCAGCTTTTGCTGATTAATTAGAGATAAGATTCTCATGGACCTTCCAGCTTGGGCTGGCTTTGAACTGTGATCTGCAGATCTCCGCCTCCTGAGCAGCAGTAGCATGAGCCATTGACTCCCAGCTAGGGCCTAGCATCTCAAGAGTGGATTTTTCTATCCAACCCCCTAAGAGGTTGCAGGAAAGGTAAAGTTTATAACCAATTCTGAAAACCTCCTTGCAGTTCCACAAGACAAGCACATTGGAAACCTTGCCTAGAAAGCAAGGTGAAGTCAGGTGCTCAGAACTGCAAAGATCAAATGAGATACATCTTGTAAAATCAGCCAGGTACCTGGCATGTAAGAAGAGTTGTTTGTTGAGTACTGGGGTCCAAGGGCATGGAGACAAGATCTAAACCCCAAGTCATCAGCTATCAAGACACTTCCTCCTACTGGGTTACCTAGCTTCCTCCTGAACATGAAGCCCTGGGGCTCAGAATTGATCCCATTCACCCTTGGGTACACTCACATGCATGCCACTTCAGTCCTGGGCAGCATTGCTGGTAAAGACAGAGAACGTGCTACCTTATGAGCAGCCACTCCTTCTGGGACCTGTGTCCTTGGTTGCTCTTGTCCCAGCTCCTGGTCATCTCACCATGGTTGCTCCCTGCAGACCTGCTCTGCCTCTGCCCTTCTCTGCTCTGGCTGTACCAGCATAGTTGCAAGGACAAGGTGACTTTCCTTTGAGGTGACAATGTATGTTTTTCACAGAAACACTAGCTTCCAAAGGAAGTTCTGTTGAGTATGGTGCTATGAAGTATTTAGGCTGCTGAGATTTCAGAAATGAGAGTGGACAGACAGACTTTGACTTTAGGTTGCTCTCCAATACAAATAACCCCAATTTCCCCAGTCCTAACAATTACTTTCCAATAAGCTACACTCTCCCTTTGATGAGAGTGCTCTTTTCTTCTGATTTCTTCAGGGCAAACTGCTAGTTAAGCATAGACTTGTAAATGTATATTGAACGTGTCTTCCAGCACAGCATTACTGTCTTATAATTTACTGCTTTCTTTTAATTTTGACAATGAAATTCCAGCAGCATGCGAAATGGGGACTCTTTTTGGAAACTACATCATGTAATTGCCATTAGTAGATTTTACATGAATTGGTTATGCTTTTACCTTGAAATGGATTTTTTTTTATTTCCTGATTTAATGAAAGGTGACAGGAAACATAATTAAGGCAGAGAACAGAATCTGAGAACACATTATCTTGAGATATCCATGACATTAACTTTATTTATTAAAGTGGACATCTTGCTCCGACCTATATAGCATCTAGAATGACGGGATGTGGGTGGACCTTCCCCTGACTCATAGCAGGGTGCGGTTTTAATTTCAATCCCAGACATGGTGCTATATACCTACAGTTCTAGCACTTGGGCAGCTTAGAGTAGAAGATTGAGAGTTCAAGGCCTGTCTGGGTTCTATAGTGAATCTTAGGCCAGCCTGGAAACGCTATCTTAAAACCAATGTTTTATATTACATCATGTATCACATGATATTATATAATATAATACATTTGTACAATTATATATACACTTATGCAATTATATATTTAGAGAAAGTGAAGAATAGAATCATCTGAGATCTCAAATCAAGTCTTAAGTACTTCCTTCCCCATTCTGTGGGATTTTTGAACTTTATCTTATGTGCACTGGTATGCTCTGTGTGAAGTCTTTCTAGCCTACCCAGTTCACCCTCCTTGGATAGCTTTGACCTTCCTAGATGTCCTCTGTGTATAGATACTCCATGTTCTTGGCTCTTTGGTGCTTAGTGTAGGAACAGAGTAGCCTCTCACCAGCTGCCTATACAAAGGTGAAGTGTCCACAAGGAGGCATCCAGTGAGGGTAGACCCAGGATGTGTCCACTCCCTGCCTCCCTTCCCCCAGCCCCAGCTGAGCCTTCTGAACCAGGCAGAATCCCAGCCCTTCATCTCCATCTGAATCTCAAGGTCAGACCAGAAACCCATGCAGTCTCAGCATTCTCCCCAGTCTTTCTTTTAATGTCACTCTACATCAGTGTCTTCATAGAAGAGGAGAAAAATGAATCCTTACAGGGTGTCTGAAAGGCCACTGCCATGTTAGCCTTTGAAATAGTTTCACCTCCCCAGAGTTCAAGCCCCATGACCGATAAAAAAAAAAAAAAGGAATAGTTTCACCATGATCCTTATATAAGGAAGTCTTGGAACTTAATTTTTTTTTTGTGGGGGGGAGGTCCGGTCGTGGGGCCTGAACTCAAGGCTAGCGTTCTACCACTTGAGCCACAGTGCCACTTCTGGCTTTTTTTCTACTTGCTTATGTGGTGCTGAGGAATCGAACCCAGGGCCTCATGCATGCAAGGCAAGCGTTCTACCGCTGAGCCACCTTCCCAGCCCATGGAACTTAATTTTTTTTTGATACCTATTTATCTCCACTCCTACCCAGGGGTCCCTGTTCCCACGCTCCAGTGGTACAAAGATGCCATTCCCATCAGCAAGCTCCAGAACCCTCGATACCAGGTCCTGTCCAGTGGAGGCCTACGCATTCAGAAGCTGCATCCAGAAGACTCTGGAATCTTCCAGTGCTTTGCCAGTAATGAAGGAGGGGAGATCCAGACCCACACCTACCTAGATGTGACTAGTGAGTACCACTATGAGTGAAAAGCAGTCTCCTGGATGGGGCAGAGCTTCCCTTACACACACACACACACACACACACACACACACAGTAGCAGCACTTCCATTTGGAGGAGCCATTGGGCCCTATGTCCAGAGGTGACCCAGCAAGGAGGGCCATGCCTGTCACAACTCAACAGCCATGAGTCCCATAGGGAACTTTGCTGAAGCCAGGAGGGATGAGGATCTCGCTGTGGTCTCTTGGCTGTCCTGCGAGCCTTGATGTTTCCTCAACTGAGCTATGAAATTCTTCTCTCTAAAGGAGAAATAGAAAAACAGTCCCTACTTTTCTAGGCAGAATTGGAAGTACTGTTGAGTGAACAGCTCCTTCCTAATCTTTTTCTTTAGATCTTTTCCCCCATTTTTAATATTCATTCTCTATTTTAGTTTTATTGAACAATTATAGTTCTTTTGTGAGTTTCTTTTATTATCCCATTAACAGAAATACCTTGGCACTCTGTCTTTGAAAAATAAAATAAAAGTAAAGGTTTTCATTCTATCTGTGGGTTTTCTTTTTAATCTCCCATAGTCGTAATATTGTTCTTCTAAAATGAAGTAGAATTTAGTGATTATGGAATTATACCTTTCATGCTTGCCCTTTTGAAAGTAAAGTGCTAGTGCCGTAGGTGTGAGAGCCACTGGAAAGAGTGGAAAGAGGGACTGTGCTCATGGCCCATGGCTCCCACCAGCTAGAGCTGGGTAGGGACAAGACAAGTTTCTAAGATGTACACACTTATTATGGTAAACTAGGGAAGGGGGGAGTCATTCTCTTGACCTTTGCTCAGAGGTCAAATTTTCTCTGTAGTTTAGAGCACAGGAAACCAATATTACTTCAAACTATAGAAATTATATTAGGTGCTTACACCAGAAACTGAGTTGTGATCGATTCGAATTATTTAAAGCCTACCTTGCAGTCATAGCCAGGATTCTCTGGCAGCAAGGATCAGCCAGGGAATTAATTTTTTTTTCTCTGAAGTGTTTAAGGCTGTGCGGGATATGGTTTCTATCACAGCCAGTTGGACTCTGCTGCCATAGCACATAAGTTGCAATAGAGAAGAAGTGTGGCTGAGATCCAATAAAACATTTTGTATGTATGTGTGTGCCTGTCCTAGGGCATGAACTCAGGGCCTGGATGACATCTCTTAGCTTTTTCTTTTTTTTTATTGTGAAAATACTGTACAGAGGGGTTACAATTGCATGGGCAAGATAATGAGTACATTTCTTATTAAGCATTGTAGCCTCCTCCTTTATTTCCCCTTCTCATCCCTTCCCATCTCTTAGCTTTTTCATTCACTACTTTTTTACTCTACCACTTAGCCACAGCTTCACTTCCAGCTTTTTTCGTAGTTAATTAGAGATAAGGGTCTTACAGACTTTCCTGCCCAGGCTGGCTTCAAATTGCAATCCTCAGATCTCAGTCTCCTGAGTAGTTAGGATTTCAGTAGTGAGCCACCAGTGCCCAGCTTCAGTAAAACTTCATGAAAATAGGTGATGGGCTGGATTCGGTCCCATATTTGTGATTTGCCATGCTCCCCTACTGAAAAGAAACCCTGGAACTTGAAGGTGAGCTGGTCTGAGTGCTCACTGAGTTTCTTTTGGTCTCAGTTTCTCATTTCTTCATGTGGATGCCAACCCAGACTTGTTACAGGGATCTCTGGAAAGTCAGATTAGACATTCCAACAGATATGTGCCTTTAAGCTGGTCACAGGGACAACAGTACTGAGTTAGCTAGTTTTACTCATAATTTGCAAAATATGGTGTTTTGTTGTATGGTTCTTGTTTTTTAATTTCAGTTGGTTGGCTAAATTAAACTACCTTTAGGAAATTTTAAGAAAAAAAATATTATTTTATCATTCACATAGCAAATGGCTACTGAGTATTTGGCTAGGCTATGAGGAAAAGGATGAGGCTCTGTGCCCTAGGACAGAGGCTAGGACAGAAAAGCAGCCCTTGTCTAAGGAGTGCTGTAGAGATGGCTGTGAATGCTGGTGCGGAGGGTCTCACTGAGATAACATACTGAGACCAGAAAGAAGTGTGATGGGGTTGGGACCTTAGATGCCTTGAGGAAAACTGAAGGAAACTTGTGACAAGCAAGGCAGCTGAAGCAGGAAACCAACGGGGGATATGTAGGAGCCAGTAGTCTGGAGGCCCTGATTCTCTATGGGGTAAGGTCGCCTCTGCTTTCAGAAGCACCAACAGGCTGGTGGCCTCAGGTCTGGTTAGTTGAGCTGATGCTCAGAGACTAGCTAGCAGGTGCCTGCATCATACAAGGCAGCCCTGGTGTGTGAAGCTCACACGAGGTGGATAGAAACCACAGGCTTTTGCTGTGGAGGTAGACAGGGCTGTCTGAGGCTTGTGAGGGTCTCTGCTAGGTGAAGAAAGTGGCCACCATTGCACTGTGGTCTCCTGGGATATACCTACTTCTCCCCTGTGGGTTTCCCATGAGATTTGGGCATGGTGACCCCTGCTACAGTTGCATTGCCAGTGGGATCCCAGAAGAGTCAGGCAAGAAGGTCAGGCAAATTCTTGCTCACAGCAGCCTGCATTCCCTACCTGATAGCCTCTGTGGGGCTTCACCATGTAGGTCCTCACGAGGGAGAAGCCCCAGCCTGCAGCAAAATAGTCCTCAGTGAGGTCCAAAGATGATTGTTATTTTAAATACCCAGTGTGACCATGTCTTCTTGTTTTGTATTCAGAACTAGCCTTTTCTTTTATTTGAACAACCAAAGCAGGGTATCGTCATCATCATCATCATCATCATCATCAAAGTATCTTTAGTATTCACCTAAAACTGGTCTTTCTAGGCCCCTGCCCTTTGCACTCATGCACACATTTCTTTTTAGTAGCAAACAAAGATAGGCAACTCCTAGGAATTAATTATGGAGGGTCATGAGCACCCCCAAAAGGCTTTCAGCTTTTACTGCTACATCATCTCTGTGAATGGGCCCAGGAAGCTGGAGCAGAGCCTCTGTCTGGCTGCCTTGCACCACTCAAGGCTGTCACTGACCACACACTGTAAACTCTCCTCCACAGATATCGCCCCGGCCTTCACCCAGCGTCCTGCTGACACCACGGTGACTGATGGGATGACAACCGTGCTGAGATGTGAAGTGTCTGGAGCCCCCAAACCTGCCATCACTTGGAAGAGAGGCAGGTGGCTTCTGCTTTCTGTAGCAGTGTGGCAATATAAAAATACCACTGTGTTTTGTTGCACTGTGTTCATCCACTCACCAGTGCTAGATGAGATGGGGTACAAGGGGTACAGGGGTACAAGAACCAACAGGCCGAGCAAGAAGACCCACCTTTCGAGATAGGAAGCAACCATTAAAAAGTGATAACAATTATGCAAATATCACTCTCCTGTAAACCTTCACGGAGTGCCTTCCACCCACTGGGCCTCTTTAAACATTAATTATGGGACATGAAGCAATTCTGATTATGATCCGTTTTCCCACTTGTAGAAGGAAGGATTTCTTCATACTACTAAAAAGCTAGTCTTCTCTCTCTTTCTTTTTTTTAATGAAGGTACATATAGCGTAGCATTATTTTACACTCTCCCCAATTTGATCTGTGGAGCTTAATTGCAACCATGTTTCCAGTTCCTGTGAAGACCAGTGTCATATCACCAGCTGTATTCATAGTTCCAAGCCCCTTCTGCAAGTCAGATGTACACATTCGCGTGCGCCCTGCCTGCTGCACTGAACCAGTCCTGACTCAGGGGTCTATGCTGAAGTGTGTTCATTCTCGTAGCTTGAAGAATCATTGATCTGGGGGGAATATAAGAATTCACATCTGGAAATGGCGCTGTAGCTCAAGTGGTAGTGCACTAGCTTTGAGCTGAAGAGCTGAGGGACAGTGCCCAGGCCCAGAGTTCAAGCCCCACGACCGACAAAAAAAAAAAAAAGAAAAAATTCACATCTTAGCCAGGTGCTGGTGTTTCATGCCTGTAATCCTAGCTACTCGGGAGGCTGAGATCTGAGGATTGAGGTTAAGGCCAACCTGGGCAGGAAAAGTCCATTAGACTCTTAACTCCAGTTAACCACCAGAAAACCAGAAGTGGCACTGTGGCTCAAGTGGTAGAGCGCTAGCCTTGAGCTGAAGAGCTCCAGGACAGTGCCCAGGCCCAGAGTTCAAGCCTTACAACCGACAAAAAAGTAAAAAAAAAAAATTCACATCTGGTCCATGCTACCAGAAAGCTGTGTGGTGGCTTATCCATCTCAGAGGAAGTCTTATGGACAACAATGGCTGCTGATCTTTTTTGTTGTTGGTGGTGGTGGTCTTGGTACTTGAACTCTGAGTCTGGGCACTGTCCCTTCAGCTCAAGGCAAGTGCTTTACCACTGAGCCACAGCACCACTTGAGCCACAGTGCCACTTCTGGTTTTCTGATGGCTAATTGGAGATAAGAATCTCACAGATTTTCCTGCCCAGGCTGATTTTGACCCATGGTACTCAGATCTCAGCCTCCTGAGTAGCTACAATTACAGGCATGAGCCACTGGTGCCCAGCATGGCTGCTAATCTTACGTCTTGTTTTTTTCTATCCTGAGTATAAATATAATAGTAGTATTCTATAGATATTTTCAAATGTATATAAACACCAAGAAACATAAAAAGCACTTGTTCAAAGATAGTGATCCCATACACAGACCATAATTTCATTTAACGAAGTAGGTCAATATTAGACAATGAGCATAGTCTGGATTTTTGTTACTCTAAGTAATGCTAAGGAAATACTTGAGTTATTTTCTTTTAAGATAAAACTTTCCATGTCTCTGACTGTGTTATGTTCTTGGTTGCTACTCTTCCAAGGGTTGTGGCTTTAATGTTTCTGCTTCTCTTCCGCTCTTCAGGGAACCATATTCTGGCCAGTGGCTCTGTCCGGATTCCTAGGTTTATGCTACTAGAATCTGGAGGCCTACAGATCACCCCTGCTTCCATCCAGGATGCCGGCAACTACACCTGCTATGCAGCCAACACAGAGGGCTCCCTGGATGCGTCGGCAGCACTCACTGTGTGGAGTAAGGACCACCATGGCTGACAAGTGTCTACTAAGCACCCTGCAATTGTGTTCCATGGATGCCCAGGGGCTATCAATGTGTTCTGGTGCTTTCTCACTTCATCAAGAAGATGATTATTTTTTCACAACTGATTTATAGAAATCTATTGAGCAATTAATGTTTCAGTTTCTTAAATATTAATTAGAAGATATATTTAAAGATTTCCTGCATTGGGTTTTTGTTTTTTGTTTCTTTTCTGAGAGAGATAAGATTGGCTTTTTCAAATCATTAGAGATATTACACCCAGTTAACTCAAATAACAAAGTTGCTGATGTTAGCTAATTTTCAGAGTGTTTGCTAAGGCAACTAAATCAGGAATTAAAATACTTAGGAAAGAGCCAGGTGCCAGTGGCGCATGCCTGTAATCCTAGCTATCCAGGAGGCTGAGATCTGAGAATCACAGTTCAAAGCCAGCCCGGGCTGGAAACTCTGTGAAACACTTATCTCCAATAAACCACTAGAAAACTCGAAGTGGCACTGTGGCTCAAGAGATAGAGTGCTCACCTTGAGCTGAAGAGTGCAGGGACAGCTCCTAAGCTCAGAGTTCAAGCCCCAAGATGGATTAAAAAAAAAAAAAACTTAAGAAAGTGTTTTTCTCTATACTATCTTATCTCCAAACCATACTTCTAATACATTAACTATGACTACTTCTTGGGTATTAGAAGTAAACTGGAAGAAAATCTTTATTGCTTCTTCAGCTTTTATCATCTCTAGTTAGGATGCTGGTTTCTGAAATGCAGAATAAATTGTAGTACCAAGTACTCCCTCTCACCTTCAACTACAAAGTACGTAGACCCCCCTCATCTTGCCTAATTATTATGAAAGCACATTGTTCAAAAAGGCAAAGGCTAGTGCTTAGTGATAGGTTTTCATAAGGCTACCCGATGAGAGAGTTTTGACTTCCTTGAGTGAATGACTTGTAAGAGAAACTTCATTGTGCTTTATTTCCTATCTGGATTTTTTGGGGGGTGAGGTCAGTCTTGGGGCCTGAACTCTGGGCCTGGACGCTGTCCCTCAGCTCTTCAGCTCAAGGCTAGTGCTCTACCACTTGAACCACAGCGCCACTTCCGGCTTTTTTCTTTCTGCTTATGTGGTGCTGAGGAATCGAATCCAGGACCTCATGCATGCAAGGCAAGCACTCTACCACTGAGCCACTTCCCAGCCCCCTATCTGGATTTTTTTTTAGCACTCTCTATCATGTCATTGGTGTCCACTTTGATAAGTGACCTTTGTCTAATTTATTAGTCATTCTAAAAGCATGGAGAGTTTGAAAGTACTAAACATTGGCAATAACTAGAAAAGAAGTTTTGTTCCATTTGGCATTGGAATTTACCATGACATATCATGAAAGTGAACTGGTTATACATTAAAAAGAGAAGTGTATATTTCTATAGATCACTCCCCAGAAAGTTTTGTAGATCTGTTAAGATTCAGAATGAAAACCAATCTAATTGTAGACCACTGTGGTGGCCTACAGAGCATTTTCAACCTGCTTGACATATGATAATCTACACCGATGTTCCTGACAGTAGTGTACCCTTCCATAGGAAAGGAAAATAAAACTCAAACATTTTCCTGCTGGATCTTGAACTGTGATACCTGTGACTCCCAAGTTCCCTGCTCTGTGCATGCTGCTCAGAGGGACATGTATTCCGCCTGCTGGGAGGCTGCTATTAACATCCACAGCTATGGAGTCTGGAGGGCTGCAGGGCTAAGCAGAGCCAACATATACAGCCCCTTACCACTATGTAGTATAGGGAAAGATCACAATTTGCATTCCTGGGACTCAGGAGTGATAGTATTACAGAGTACTAATAATACTTAGTAAGCCAGGTGCTGGTGGCTCATGCCTGTAATCCTAGCTACTTAGGAGGCTGAGATCTGAGGATCCCATTTCAAAGCCAGCCTAGGCAGGAAAGTCCATGAGACTCTTATCTCTAATTAACCACCAGGAAATAGGAAGTAGCACTATGGCCCAAAGTGGTAGAGTGCTAGACTTGAGCAAAAGAGTTCAGGGATAGCACCAAGCCCTGAGTCCAAGCACCATGACTGACAATGATAATAATAATAATAATGACAATGATATGACACATTATTTAAAACAGATTTTATGAGATTGTGATAAAAAAAATTACATGCACAAAAACACATTTCACTTTGCAAAATCACAAAATACTTTGTGAATAAAAAATTGTACAGCTGTGAGTATTTGGGGAAAGAGTCTCAATTTTAACCAAGACTGTAGAACTCACAAGCTGGTGACCTTCCCCTTACCT
>NW_012267284.1:3996160-4011841 GCF_000151885.1 Dipodomys ordii
GGGGGGGGGGGGTTGCTGAAGGGCTGGTTAGCCAACTTTGCTATGACAGGAAATGCTGGCTTTCAATTCCCTGACTATTTCTGAGTGCTTCCATTTACACTCATTTTGCCAAGATGAGAGAAAAATTGGAGGCTCTGATGTCAGGTGACCAATTCATTGTCCCCCTACGGGGCAAAGACTGACTCGAATGCGTGATTTCATCTGAGCTGTGGCTTGTGTTGTTTCAGATCGAACGTCCATCGTGCTTCCTCCTGAGGATCAAGTCGTGATTAAGGGGACCACGGCCATGCTGCACTGCGGAGCCACTCATGACCCCCGCATTTCTCTCCGGTCAGATAAGACATTTTTGATACATTTGGGACTGTTTATTAATATTCTGTGAACTTACCAAGGGAAGTGAAGATGAGAAGAATTTGGGGGCCGTTGATTTCAGCAGCAGATCCCTGATTACGGCATTTACAGTCATGGGCCCCGTCATTAATCACACGAATCCTATTTTCCACTCCAGCCTTATGTATTATTTACAGTGAGCTATGTTCCACTTCATGACTTCAATACAGCTTTTCATGATTTTTCTGCCAAGGTTAATACACTATCTGTAAAACGTACTTGTCAAGGGCTGATACTTAATGAGAGAAAAATCCAGCGGGATCGAATAGGATTTCAGTAGTGTTTACACTGGGGCTCTGCGCTGCTTGGAAGGGGTTTCCTCTGCTCCAGTGAGGGCTCTAGTGTACTGGGGAACAGGAGAGACCTGCACAGAGAGGAAGGCAGCTTCGGTTATCTAAGGCACAGAGCTGGAGGAAAATGCATGTAAAGAAGAAGACGGGTGATTCCAAGACTCACTAAAGCTACTTTCTTCCTGTCTGGGTTTGACCAAAAAAAAAAAAAAAATGATATTCCAGCTGAGTGCCTGGCTGCAGACAGGTGGGCTCAGTGGTGAGCTTTGTCTGCAAAGTGGCACTTACAGCAAAATGGTTTCTGATTTTTCCAATCAGCCTTGAAAGAGAGAGAGGGAGAGAGAGAGAGATTGAGAGAGGTCCAGCCACTATATCATTAGCTCCAGAGGCACCCACTCACTAAGCCAAAAACATGAACCAAGTTGCCTTTTGGCTTCCAGAGACATGGGTGATCATTAGTTGGTAATGCACTCTCCTGAGAAGGTATTTGGTAAACCGTGGATGTTCATTTCTCCACCTGGCACTCAAGGGCTCAAAAAAAGAAAGTTTGGTTTCATTACAGAACACTGGCCGCAAAACAAAATAAACAGGAAGTAGCAAGTTAAAGATTACTTAGCAAGTCCTTGGAGCCTGACCTGGAGATATGTATCATGACTAGAAAAAGAATCTGTTCACTCTAAATGATTTGAAGCAGGATTTCAAAGAATGAAGAACAAATAACTGTGGTTTTCTGCTCTCTGAGAGCTCACCAAGAATCCCCTTGGATGTGGGTGGTTTGCTTGAGGTTTTTATGTGTGATAAAGTAGGAGGCCCCTTCCTGACAAGCAGCTGGATTACTCAGCTTTATCTTGGCCCCAAAGACCCCAGGCTACAAATGACAAACCATCTCTTCCCTTCCTAGGGAATCAGTCCTGTCCTGTCTAAGTGATTTCAGATGAGTAGGTTGTCAAGATTTATGTTCTGTGAATACGAAGGCTTTCAAAAACTGTCTTATTTTGAAAATCTGATCAAATTATTCTAGGAAAATAAAAACAGCATTTTCATCTCCCCTAGCAGTAGTACTGGCCCTGCCCAGTGACATCTAAAGAGTGGACTGATAGTGGGAAAGGTACTAACATGGTCATGGAGGAAAATTAATGAGGAAGAAAAGCAATTTCTAAGAATTGTCTGCCAATCTTTACCAAAAAAAATTTTTAATAAAAAAAACAAAAGAACTGTCTGCCAGATGGGCAGATCAGATTGTGGGATTTTTTTTAAAGAATTTGCCTATATTGGGTAACTCTATCATGGAATTTTTTACCCAGCAGGCTTACTGTCCAGGAAATGCCCCCTGGTCCCTCAAGGAGCATCCTTTTGCACTAAAGTATTAGATGCAGCACAGGTGACAGCACACACCATTTCCCACTGACTCCCTGTTGCCAACACACAAGTATTTCCAGTCTTCTTCATTGTCCTGTTATAATAACGTCAGAATCTGCTTTCCTACACTGACCAAGATATCTGGATTCTTTTTTTTTCGTCGGTCATGGGGCTTGAACTCTGGGCCTGGATGCTGTCCCTGCGCTTTTCAGCTCAAGGCAAGCACTTTACTGCTTGAGCCACAGAGCCACTTCTGGTTTTTCTGGTGGTTTATTGGAGAGAAAGAGTCTCATGGACTTTCCTGCCTGGGCTGACTTTGAACTGCGATCCTCAGATCTCAGCCTCCTGAGTAGCTAGGATTATAGGCATGAGCCACCAACACCCGGCTGATATCTGGATTCTTTTGTTTCTCTTCTTTTCCACATCCCATAAAATGCACCATCTTAAAGAGCCTCAGACAATGACCTTCAGTACATTCACAAGGTCATCCATTGCTTGTTTTGAACAGCTAGGGAAGAGCTGGTTATCCCATCCATGTAGCTATTATAACCAAAAACCCTATGCTTGGCCCACAGCTATGTCTGGAAGAAGGACAATGTGGCCATCACCCCCTCTGGCAGCTCTAGAATCATGGTGGAGAAGGATGGATCCCTCCTTATTAGCCAGACATGGTCAGGTGACATCGGAGATTACACCTGTGAGATTCTGTCTGAGGGAGGCAACGATTCCAGAACAGCCCGGCTAGAAGTAATGTGAGTACCACCTGGACACTGCTCATTAGCCCGTATTGCCATGCCCTACTGGCACCTTTCCACACGATGGCCATTCTGTGTCTCAAGTCAGCCATCTGAGGTCAGCAGGCCAGCATAACAGCTAGCACATTGACAAGGCTTTTTCTGGGTTTCACTCGTGGTATGGGTGCATCAATTATAGCTATTGTCCCCATGGATCCTTTGTCACATTTCCCTCACAGAGATTATATCCTACAGGTTGTTCATGCTGCAGTTAAGTAACAATGAGGTCCTGTTTCTGTCTGATTGCCCATCAGAGCTTCCAATCAGTGAGAGATGTCAGGGTCGGCCTACCACAGGCCGGACCATGGTGTGACAGCCAACTACACTTTGGGCTTAAGTTAGTCCCAGCTGCCTCTCTGTGGGTAAATAGACACTTTCCATTAAGTCTTTTGAAATTCTGAAAATAGTAAGCAACTGCCCATTACTTCCAATCTAGGCCTTCCTGGGGGGTCCAGTGGCACAGGTGGAAGCTATTGATCTCCCCTGTGCCCTGTCTCTCTCGCTTCAGTTCCCTCTGTACTCACGGAGCAAGAAGCTGAAAGGCCTGCTGACAAATTCCACTTTTCCACCATATATTTATCTGCTTAAAAAAAAATCATGCCCTCCTAGATATTCCCCAGGCCCAAGAGTACAAAAATACAGCCTGAAAAGAAAGAATGGAAAGAGTGTGGTTGCCAGGGCAGCAGCCTGCCCACCAGCACACGCCTGCCCGCCCGCCCATCCCTGGCCAGTTCGGTCAGGAAAAGGCAATTTTGAGAGGGCTTTCATATGGACTTTGCCCACCTTGATCCAGGAAGAATTCTGTCCATGGAAATTATTCTCTAAAAATAGCACTAGAACATTTTGAGTACACGTGTCTCATTTGTCTGTGAATCCTCAGCCCAGCCAAGGGGATTAAGAATGAAAACAACGCTTGCTGAGTACCCTGCCTGGTGTGTTTCAAGCATGCATGAATGAACAAACAGGCTTAGGCTTCCATCCATCTCTGTGGTGGGGGTAGAAAAGGTTAACCAGGCATACTAGCCAGTCCAGAAAGTCCTGTTGTACCATTAGGAATGGAAATAATCTCATCCCTCTTCCCATCTGTCCCTAGCCAGTATATCCTTTTGGGAGCAAAGGTCACCCTAGTTAGTCTTGAGCCCTGTGTACCAAGGTCAGTCCTGGAAAGTCTTTGGCTCTGGGATCCAGGTTCTGCCCATTGACCCTAGGTTCTCTTTGGCCTCTTCATTCCAGTGCCTCCCCAGCTTGGGTCATGTATGCTGCTAGTATTACATGCTTTAAAGCACTAGGCCCTAGAACTCTCTCTTTCCTTTGGGCACAGAATGCCTCCCATAGTTCTGCCCAGGACCTGATTGATTCTGTCTTGTAGCACTCCTCACACTTGAAGGGACCAGCTACCTTCTCGGCTTCCTTTCCTGAAACACCTTGGTAATACAGTTTTGCATTCTATGTGCCTGGCACAGTGTTTGGTTTACCGCAGGTGCTCAATAAATATATGCTGGCTGATTGATTGGTTGAATAAATTGATGAATGGACTGGCATCAGGTGACTGGTCTCTGTCCCCCCTTGCCTCAGTGCCCATGTGTCCTGGCTTCCCCCATGAATAATGAATAGCTTCCTGGTGCCATCAAATCCCTTTCCTCTACCTTCCAGACCTCAGGTCCAGGATTTTCCCCCCTTTCTTTCTGATGATGATGTTGGAGGACCTAGCTGTGCTATGCACATTTTTTAAACTACCTTTGAGAACTCTTGGATCACCCATTGTCAGTATCAAATAAATACGTGTTAGCAGTTCATAAGGACTCTGTCAGCAGAAGCCAAATTGCATACTTCCAATATAACACATTCTTTTTATTCTACACAATTTTTATGTTCCACTGATTTACATATCTTCCCTCCTATTTGCTTATTTGATTTCCTCTAAGTAAAACACATTTTTTCAGCAACCGTTGCTGTATGTATGAAATAATAGGCTTTCTTTATGCTAGTAAAACAGCTCATCTCTAAATATAGAAATATTTGCAGATTTGTGATTCAAAACAATTTAAGTGGTGCAGGTTGCAGAGCTGATTTGGAAGGCTGTGGGGTTTGGGAAGTTGTTGGTATAATAAATGCTGGTATTGGTTGACAATAAACACTACATCAGATGCATGTCTTCAGATCCAAACTGGTCCTGGGCTCTAGGACATTCGCAATGACTGTCATGACACTGACTACAAGCATCCTGTGCTTCTCAGAGAATGGTTCAGATAGAGCCCTGTGATATTTCCATGATATACCCAGGTGACCAAAGTATAAATAAATAAATAAAGCCAAAAAACCCTCATATTGTTCAAGAGACTGAGAGATACTTATGGCTAACCAGGGTCCTTCAAAAGCCTGACTGTCCATTTCTCCTTTCCCTCTCCACTTCAGTTAAAAGCCACTTTATTAAATATAGAAATTAGGAGCATTAGAAGAGATTTTCAAAAATAGACCATCTAGTGTGTGTCCTCATGCCTGTTCAGTCCTTTAGCATGAAACTAAGCTCTGGTTGTGCCATCACTAGGTCAAGGAACAGCTAGCTTCCTGCTCATGGGGGCTGGGACAGGGCTCTTGGTCAGGCTGATAGGGGCTCTATACCCATCCGCTGGTTGTGGGGCTTTGGGGAGGTTGTCTTTTCTGCCTTGGTTTGTTCAGTTTGTAGACTGATCATTAATGTCACTGACTGCAAAGAATTGAGATCAAGACTGTATAGCCATGGTCGGTACCATCCTGCATGGAGCTAGAAGGAAAATGGACTCTGCAAAAATTGCAGTGCATATCTGCAATCCCAGATACTCAGGAGTGGTAGACATAGGAGGATCACAGTTCCAGGCCAGCCTGACCAAAGCTAGGGAGACCCTCTCTCTAAAACAAGCCAAGCAAACACATGTATGGATAGAAGTTACTGACATCCTATCTCATAAACAAACTAAAAATCATGGAGTTGTGACTCAAGTAGTAGAGCACCTACCTAGCAAGTATGAGGTGCTGAGTTCAAACCCCAGTATTGTAACTCCTATCATTTCTTGTCCATCTTGGAAAGAGGACCACTACTATCTGCATTACAATTGCCATGACAGGGGCTGGATACTTTCATCCCGATGAGCACACTGTATTTGACCATCTGACCCAGGAAAGGTAACACCTCTTGCTGAGCCCCTATTGCCTGCAGCAATACCAGCTACGTAGTAAGTATCTAATAAATATCTGAATAAGCCTCACTCTACTTACTAAGTTCAACTAGGAGGGGTCTGTTTTGTATCACGAAGGACAACTAATTTTATATGGACTCTGCTTTATACAGTCTTTAAGAAAGAGGAGCTTCTAAAATTCCAGATGTTTCTCTGTCATGGCCTGTGAATTAACAGTAGAGGTCATTATCATTAAACATTGTCGCCCTTCATTTTAGTCCTGTCCTTCAAATTTACTGGTGCCATAGAGCAAGAGCATGGCCATAAGATGACTCTGCCCCCTCCCAAAGCTTCCTGCCTTATTGAGCACACCAAAGGGACCAGGCTCCTGAGGCTTTATGGATTGATTAATTGTTCAATCATTTAAAGACCCAATTAGCATTGCCTCTCTCCTCCTGAAATCAGAGACTAATTCTTATGAGTACAGAGAAAACCTAATTTACAGAGCAACTGGACAATTCAGACCCTGAGGCAGAGAAAGAAAGGTTTGGGGTGGGTTTTTTTTCCTTCCAACAAAACTACTTCTGACAAAGACATAATCAGGAGTGAGCAATTTAATACCCTCCACCAGTGTTATCAGACCCATCGCCTTCCTCCTTCAAGCTGCCGAAGATTGATTTGAGCAACTTATCATTTATGCATCAGAGGGCCAATGCTTTCCAGATGGAGACACTGACCTGACCCTCTTCTGCCTAAGCAATTCCCCCTCCACCAAGATTGTGCCAATTGCCCTCTCTTATCCTTTCTGGAGCTCTTTCTCTCTCCCACACCTCAGTCTCCTTCCCATCCAGTCCTGGCTTTAGTCATTGTGATGTGATGGTGGTGTGATCAGCTCATGGATGAGCCCCCAAGCCTCTTTACAGGGCACAGTGACTCAGAGCTCAGCTTCATTTCCCTTGTTCCCTTGTCTTCTGTGGGTCATCCATTGGGTATCACTGTCTGTGAGTCACAGCAGATCATTTATCTCCTTCCAAAGTTGGCAGAGAGACCCTGGGTGCAATCTACTCCTATTAGATAAGATGTTCCGAAATGGACTTGGAATACATTAGAGCCTCATTGTATCTGTGATTGACAGGATGGTCAAGGGCTTCCCAAAGCTTCATTTCCAAGATAACTAGAACTTATTTAAAGGAACATTGTCGATGCATAAAGAGCTCTGAGCATACCTAAACAGGTGGTGTTGGACATAAGAGGTATTATAGAGGCACTGTTCATACAGGATAGGAGAAAAAACAGGTAAAGACAGATCTCCTTCCAACCCTGCATCATGTGGTGTTTGCAGAAACCTCCTCTGCACTGGGCTATCACAATGGGTGTGGCACTGAGATACTGGCCCTGATGGGCGAGGGCCACCACATCTCTATAGGAAAGTGCAGGGATGTCCTTGGATGCTGCTAGGCTCCTAGCTCTCAATTCCTACACTAAATGTCTTAGGACTACATTGCTCTTTAAGTTCTTTTTTTTTAATTTATTTAGAAAAAAAATTTTTAAGCCTGGCATGGTGGTATACACTGTAATCCTAGCACTCCAAAGAGTTTGAGGCCAGCTTTGGCTACACAGTGAAACCCTGTTTGAAGTGTATATGTGTGTGTGTGTCTGTCTGTCTATCTGTCTGTCTGTGTCTGTGTCTGTGTGTCCTGTGTGTCTCTGTGTGTCTCTGTGCAAAATTTGTTCTGGAGTAGGGAAGAGATAACATTGAAATTGCAAAATTAAAACAATTGTTTCCGTGCTTATAAATGACCAGAAAAGACTGGTTGTCCTCTCTAAGTAAGGCTAGAGATTGTCAACTTTTCCTTAAGATACAATCAAAGCAAATAATGTTACCATAAAGGTTTTTTAAAAAATTTTTATTGAAAAGGTGATATACAGAGGGGTTGCAGTTACATTAGTCAGGTAATAAGTACATTTCTTTTTCAAATGTGTCACCACTTCCCTCATTTTCTCCCAGTTTTTTCCCTCTTGACACACACACACACACACACACATATATGTACATATATATCTTAAGTATTTTTTTAAATCCCTACCCTCTGGTTCTTAGCACACCTGTTACATTTAAACTCAGGGTCTCTGCTTGCTAGGCAGGTGCCCTGGAGCTTCAGCCCCTGTTGCCTTCTCTCACTGCTTCAGTTCATCTGGAGATGGGAACTCAGAAGCCACACTGACTTTAATTATACAGAAAAACAAGCGAGCGATAAGGCTGACATGGAGAGCTGTGCATAAGCACACTCTGAAGTGCTCAGTGTATGGTCCTCCAGCCTCAAGACAAAGGCTTTCCACCCCTGTGTGTGATAGGTCTTTTCCATGTGCTCCCTGGACTGAAATTTGGGCAAAGAAAAGCTCTCATTTTGGTGGGAAACTGACATATAACTCATTGTCAGCTCCTCTGAAATATATAGTTACAGTTGTTTCCTGTCTTGTCATGAAGTGCCACTTGTAGCTCCCAGGGTCTCATCATGTTGTTTGGGAGACCAAGCTGCTCTCACATCTGTCTGCTGGCAGGAAGCCTCTCTAGAATACTAGCTACATCCTGACCCACAACACTGGCCAGCACTACTCATCCTCCAAGTTCATGGTGGCTGTGTCAGAAAACCATACATTCTGGAGAGCAACTTTACCATGGAATTCTCACACCAGTGACCTGAAATTAGCACAGACCTTGCAAGTCAAAGGCACAGCCCTCAACACAACTGCCTACATGGCATGGCAGCAGCCACACAATCGGGGGCTTCCAAAATAACCACATGTCTTATTAGTTAGTAAAAACACAAGGCTTCCCACTGTTCCCTCAGGGGCAGTATCTCTACCCAGAACTCAGGAAAGTCCTTACATTAGATTCCATCTCTCTCTCTCTCTCTCTCTCTCTCTCTCTCTCTCTCTCTCTGTATGCATCTGTGTGTCTTGTGTATGTATGAGTGTGTGTGCGTGTGTTGTGTGTATACATATGTACATGCATGTACCAGTACTGAAGCTTAAACTCTGAGATGCTTGTTCTTGGCTTTTTTGTTTCTCATGGCTTGGGCTCTAGGACTTGATCTTTCTGTTGCTTAACTGGAGGTGAGAGTCTCACAGATTTATCTGCCTGGGCTGGCTTCAAACCACAATCCCCAAATCTCAGCCTCCTGAATATATGGGCTTATGGGAATAAACTACTGGTGCCTTGCTAATGATTACATCTTTCTCATAAAGGAGAAAAAAACAGGACCTGACAAGTGAAGAGATGCATGAGGTATGATCTAGAAGGTCCTGACTTAAAGCTCCTATATCATCCCACCTTCCTGAGACCTACCAGAGAAGTGTCATGCTCCCATAGTCCACAGCCAGGAAGTTTCAACTGAGCCTCAGTGTCCAGAGCCTCCATGATTGATTGAGTCATTGCTATGTGATTGAGTTCAGTCTCTAGCCTCCATCCCTTTCCAGGGTGAGAAGGTTGGGTAGATACCACTAGCTGGAACCTGCATCCTCCAATCACCTGGCTAGCCTTTCCATCACGTACCCCAGATCTCCCTGGGTCAACTCATAAGCCTACACTCAGGTATGGTCCAAGAGCCCCTCTCTGACTGGAGGGAACTGTCTTGAAGGACAATTCAGTTCCTCAGGGATGCCCAAAGGCTTTAAAGTTCTATCCCAGACCAGAGAAATTCACTGTCATTCAACAATCTTATTGGCATGTATCTATCTAAGGTTACTTTTCAGTTGTCTTCAGATTGTTTATTAACCTGGGTGTATTTGATTATTTCTTTGGTTTCAGATCAAACCAGTTTCAGGGAATAAAAATAGGAAATAGGGATTTAAAGAAGAGTTTTTGTTTTGTTTTGTTTTTATCCCGGTATTCTTTCATATTGGTCTTTATTGGAAATACGATGGTAGTTCAGTTACTGGGAAACTCAAACAGAAATAACAGCCCTTTCTCTGATTTAAAACTTAATTCACACTAAGCAGAAAACAAGACTACATTTCAGACTGAAGTTTATGCTTCACTGTGCTAATGTACAATGTGGTTCTTGTCTCCATGAGAAATAGTGGTCTGTTTATACACTGTGTGGGTTTGGGAGAGCTGTGTTTCTCAGGTAGCTGACGGAACAAATCAGCTTCATAAATTGCAAAGTATAATGAGTATGTATTAAAGTTTTAGATGTAATGACAGGGTTTTGTTGAGCCATGTGGTTCTTCAGTGAGTGATGTCTAAGGGATACCCAGAGCTAGTTAATGGGTGACATGGGATGCCTCAGCACCCCTTTTCCCAGCACTGCCAGGGAACATTTATAAAAGGTTTTATTCGCCCAGCATGTCCTCAGAACAGCACCTGTCCAGCCCCTGGAAATGTGGGGTTAAACACTGAGCTGGGGATGGAGGGAGGTTGCTTGGGGCTTCCAGGTCACAAACCTGTCCTTGGCAAAGACCATGAAGAAGTGGGGTTGTACAGCTTTGTCACCAGCAAATCCCAGAAAAACTTCATTAGAATTTATTTACTTTAATTGCATCTCCATTTTATGGACTGCTGATGTGTTATTTACCATTTCCATGGGATTTTAGTTAGTGTTTTCACCACATTTCCTTTGAAGAGCTTTCCCCAAACCGCCATTAGCTGGCAGAAGACAGAATGACAATATAGCTACATGCTGTCAATAAATGAGTCGATTCTGTTTGGCTAAGAATGCATATGGGCATTTTTGCTAATAACTCCAAATGCTAGTGTGGAAAACTTCTACTCAGAGTCACCCCTGCCAGGTTTTTTCCTCTTTATATGGTTTCCTGTCTTTCTGTTGACCAAGTTTTGTCTTTGATAATAAATCTTTTACAAACACTCAGGAGGCTGAGATGTAGAAAATCACAGTTTGAAGCTATCCAGGGAAGAAAAATCCATAAGACTTTTATATACAAAATAACCACCAAAAGCCAAGCTGGAAGCAGAGCTGAAGTGGTAGAGAAGCAGCTTTAACAAGCAAGCTGAGCAAGCATGAGGTCCTGAGTTCAAACCCAAATACCAGAAAAAGAATTTGCAGACTGAATCCCACTTAAGTTGTTTCAGTACCATAGGGATCATGATAGGGATCATGTTCAGGAAACAAAATAACACAGTACGTGCTGAAGCACAGCTTTGTCTCTTTCTAGGCAAGAATGTTTGGGGCATACTTTATGTTCTCAGTTTCCAAATGTCATACACCAGAAATCCTACAGCATGAGTACCAAACTTCCTCTCAACCTGATACCCTTTTCTTTTGTTCTTTTTCCCTCTTTCCTTCAAGTGAACTGCCTCACCCACCTCAAAACCTCCTGGCCAGCCTGAGCCCCTCGCACAGCCACTCAGTGACGCTTTCCTGGGTACGGCCCTTCGATGGCAACAGTCCCGTCCTCTACTACATTGTGGAGCTGTCTGAAAACAGTAAGTGAGACAGCACTGCTGCCCTGAGCAGACATCAGATTCGCCCTTGGATTCCCATGCTATAATCTCACTGCTGGTCTGGATCCCAGCGACCAGAGAAATGTAAGCATCCATGCTTTACTGCCTTTGAAGGAAAAATGTGTCCCACAATGCAGAAAAGGCTAGGTCATGTGGGCCATGCGTGGAAGGCAGCAGCCTGGAATGCTCTTTGTGATGGACTAGATTTGTGGGGCAGCCAGAAGGTGATGGTGCACTCAAGGGCTGCTCTGAAAGGGGTGAGGTGCCTCCCTCTTTCCCTTAGGGAAGGTTTGAGAGTTCACTGCAGCCATTTCCACCTTGAGAAATTTTCTGTTGTGTACATATGGTGCCAAGCACTGCACAGACCTGTGATTTCCTCCTGCCTCAGCTCTCCACAACCTTTAACTTAACCTTGGTGCATAGCCATATGAGTGGCTCCTTCTTGGGAGCACCCTTGCTTCCCTCCAGCCATCCTGACTCCCACCCCAGCCTTTGTTTCTCACCACCCCCGCCCCCAGCTGCTTGCTCCTCTGCTGTCCCTACATCTCTTCCCCCATCTTCATGATGGGCTAACACATCTTGACTTCAGGATAGCCAAGTCTGGCATCCTCTTAATGTCCCTTCCCTGATGTCTCCAGCTTCCTGGTGAGGCTGCTCCCTTCAGTGGACAGACTCAGCCTACAGGGTCCTGTCCACACTTTCCACTCACCCAACCCACGCTTGCTTCATGCAGCTGTTGGTGTGACCGATGTCATTACCCCTCCTCTTCTTCTTTGGTAAAACATCTTTATTTGATGGCAACACCACACCAGTCACAGCTTCAATGTCTGCTTCTTACTTCATGGCCAAATTGAAGGATGTGTAGCATGGCCCAGGGTCACACAGCCAGTAATGGGTGGCAGTGGAGCCTCCAGCTGTCTAACTCAGGAGCCTGGCTCTCCAGGCCTCTGTTAGGCATCCTGGAGCCCGTTTTCTCTCCTGTACTCTAGTGGTGGCTTTGCAGTGGTGGCTGGCCAGCTAAAAAGTGCATCGAGGTTCATGCTGCTGGCCATTCAAAGGTGCCACATGTGAACCTAGGCTTGATTTGGGTATGTTCCTTCCTAACCAGCCCACTGGGGGAGGGCTCAAAAGCCATGTTTTGTTTTCAGTCCTGGATTCCAAAGTTTACACCTTTGTTATGCCAGCCCCAGTCTTGAGTATAGCTCAGAGTAAGACACTGGAATTGTACCCTTTTTTCTTCCCTGTGGAGTCCCTGGTCACTGACTAGCCTCCATCCATGCAGAGAACCATGTGGAGACCAGCCACTCACAGTGTCTTTGTTTCAGCTCAGCTACACCAACTAGAGAAAGAAGGGTCAGCTGTATTTATTAAAATAATCTTTGAGAAGATGAGGTTTTCCTGAGGGTGTCACAGCTGTGACGCCTGTGAGTGTGTGTGAAGAGAATGTGACAGGAGCAGAGCTCTTGTCATCCAAAGTCTGACAGATACCCACCCTACCAACAGCCATCAGCAGGCCTCTGTCTCTTGAGACAGATCTGGGTCCTATGTCTCTCTGTGTCCCTGGTCCCTTGTGCTTAGTAGCTACTCATCAAATAAGATAACAAAAAAATCTCTCTGGTAGAGCCCCCAAGACAGACTCAGATTTACAGCCTTTGGCTGTCTTCCAGAAGGAAAAAGTTCTACCTTCCTGTTATATATCAAAGACAACACTGCTTCAAGATGCCATACCAGCTGTTAGCCTGGCTGATGGCATGACTGGTTCGTCCTGACAGACATCTTGCCAAAATCAGACATATGCTTTATGTGCAACCAACCAACCATCCATCCATCCATCCATCCATCCATCCATCCGTGCACCCATGTATCTGTGTGACAGTTTCTTGTCTACACCAATCACTCTTCTGGATGCTAGGATAACAACTAAGAGGTCAATTTCAATGACATCAGGGTCCATGGGTCACTACCCTTGCTTTTGTTTTCTCAGCACTGAGGATTGAACCCATGATCATAGACCTGCTAGGCATGCATTCTACCCTCTTACCACAAGGCCAGCCCTTGTGTGTCATAGACTGACCAATGGTAGTCAAGAGAGTACCTGCCACAACTCTAAATGCTGCTTTGTTCCATTGAGGGAGCAATGCAGAACCTTGTTGGGGTCTCATTAACCTGTGGCCCTCCCAAATGGATCCATCTTGAGCCTTCCCATCAATAGGGGGGGTAGGCATGGCTGGCAAAAGTCCCAGCCATTTGGCCTTCAGAGCTGCCTCTGCAGGTATCATTGAATGAAGAGACTCAAGAGTGACTAAATGGCGATCTCTGGGCTGTCCCTGACTGTAGCAGCATAAGGTATATCTGTGGCTTTGGTTGCAGCCTGGTCATGTGCCCTCCTGCCACAGCAAACAGTAAGCTCAGTTCCATCATCCCAGCTGGCTATCAGATTTTTATTTTTATTAGGAATGAGCACCCTTCAGTAGCAGCTGAACATGTGGGCTGATTACAGCCAGAAAGAACCGCTTAGCAGCAAATGCACTGGGATGGAAATTGTGCTTGGCTTCCCCTCAGTACTGTGCAATTGGACAATGGTGCTGAATAGCCCAGTCCAAAAGCCCCTCCCCTCTACTCCCAGGGACAGCCTCATCACCAGCTCCTCCTAGCAAGCTGAGGACATTTCTGTCCTCTTGGAAATCACAGATCCAGCAGGGGCTACACAGACGTGGCTTAGTGGCTGGCCAAGGCCAGGGTTTCATGACACCTGCCCTCCGACCACTCCTGCCTTCACAGAGGGGCCTCTGCCAAGCTCTACAGAGCAGCATTCTGGAGCTGTGTCTTCATCTCTGAACATGGTTCAGTCCACCCCTGCTAACCTCAGGGACCTTGGTAATTCTGTCCACTTGGAACTCTGTGCCTGTGGTTTGGCTTATGTCCCTCTCTTCTCACCTCTTCCTCATTTGTCAGGAAGTACAAGCAAGGCCAAGCCAACTCCCCTGCCTGTAGCCCCTGTGAGCATGGCAGAGTGGGCTCCATGGGCTCTGCCCAGAGATAGGGGATACTTTCTTCCTCACCATCCCCTCTACCATTGTGTGCCCTACTTCTTTCTACCTCAGCTTGAGCACTGTGGTGGCCCAGCTTCTAATCAGATGGCTGTCTTTGTTCCTGCCTGTATAGGATGCCTCATTGCTTAGATTCCAGGCTTGTTAGCATGGCACATAGCACTGTTCCCCATCTGACCACTCTGCCTCTCTACGTGTGCCACCAGCCACCCATGGATTTTTGTGCTTATAGCCCCTGAACATACTAGATACTCAGTGTCCAGCATGTCACAAATTCTCTTCCCATTCCTGCCCTTCTGCCTTGGCCTGTCAGCTCCTACTTAGCATCTTCTATGAGATGTTGCCCTGGTCCAGAGGGAAGGTCCTTTTTGAGTCTTCCAGAGGTCATAGCCAATGGCTTCTTTGGCTAAGAGCAAGCATCCCCTCCTGCTCTGGGGGTGCTGTCCTTGGTGCTGAGATACACATTATGGAGACAAAAGCCCTAAGCACAGCACTGGGCAGAATCCTAGAAGTGGGGTATCTAGGAGGAAGTGATGTTAGTCATTGCCCTACTCGTTTTGTGAAGATGTTCTCCTGTTTTCAGGGGATTTGTGGTTTTGAGTTTCAGGTCTTTGGGTATCTGCCTGAGTATGCAATTTTTGGTTGATGGCACTATTGGACCCAATTTGCCACGGGGCGGGGGTGGCTTTTTGTACTGTTCTCGGCTGTGATCTGTTATTCCTCTTTTGCCATTTTTTTATCCGGGCATTAAGGTGTTTCCTGTCATCTGTGACAAGTCTTTTTTTTCCAATTTGCTTTTACCTGTAATTTTTGTGCATTACTTTTTGACATAGAGAAGTGTTTGATTCTTACAAAGTTAAGTATATTGATATTTCTCTTTACTACTTCATTACTTTTGTGTCTCGATATTTTAACACAATCAAGCAAAAAGTAAATATAAAATTCACCTTGTTTTTAAAGCGTTGGTTTTTAATGCACTTAACTCTTTAAATTCATTTGGAATGTTAAGGATACTATATAATCTGACACAAGAGTTTTTTCTTCCTTAAATGAACTGTTTTACTAGCAAGATTTATTGAATAGGGGCTGGGAAGGTGGCTCAGTGGTAGAGCACTTGCCTTGCATGCATGAGGCCCTGGGTTCGATTCCTCAGCACCACATAAGCAAAAAAGAAAAAAG